>NC_086445.1:424499681-424774681 GCF_028390025.1 Pseudophryne corroboree | reverse complement strand
CTGCTTAGAAGCAGGAGCACCCATCTTGTTGGGTGCATACAATATAAACAGTGAGTCAGACTTTCTGACTCCCGCCGTTCTTGAAATATATATTTTCAATGCCCGGACCACGTCCAACAACTTGGAATCCTCCAAATCGTTAGTAGCCGCAGGCACCACAATAGGCTGGTTCAGGTGAAACGCTGACACCACCTTAGGCAGAAAATGAGGACGCGTCCGCAGTTCTGCCCTGTCCGTATGGAAAATCAGATATGGGCTCTTATATGATAAAGCCGCCAATTCTGATACTCTCCTGGCTGAAGCCAGGGCCAGTAGCATGGTTACTTTCCATGTAAGATACTTCAACTCCACCGATTTGAGCGGCTCAAACCAATGGGATTTGAGAAAATCCAAGACTACATTAAGATCCCACGGTGCCACTGGGGGCACAACCGGGGGCTGTATATGTAGTACTCCTTTTACAAAAGTCTGGACTTCAGGAACTGAAGCCAATTCTTACTGGAAGAAAATCGACAGGGCCGAAATTTGAACCTTAATGGACCCCAATTTGAGGCCCATAGACAATCCTGTTTGCAGGAAATGTAGGAATCGACCCAGTTGAAATTCCTCCGTGGGGGCCTTCCTGGCCTCACACCACGCAACATATTTTCTCCAAATGCGGTGATAATGTTGTGCAGTCACCTCCTTCCTGGCTTTTACCAGTGTAGGAATGACCTCTTCCGGAATGCCTTTTTCCCTTAGAATTCGGCGTTCAACCGCCATGCCGTCAAACGCAGCCGCGGTAAGTCTTGGAATAGACACGGCCCCTGCTGAAGCAGGTCCCGTCTTAGAGGTAGAGGCCACGGATCCTCCGTGAGCATCTCTTGAAGTTCCGGGTACCAAGTTCTTCTTGGCCAATCCGGAGCCACTAGTATCGTTCTTACTCCCTTTTGCCGTATAATTCTCAGTACTTTTGGTATGAGAGGCAGAGGAGGGAACACATACACTGACTGGAACACCCACGGTGTTACCAGAGCGTCCACAGCTATTGCCTGAGGGTCTCTTGACCTGGCGCAATACCTGTCCAGTTTTTTGTTGAGGCGGGACGCCATCATATCCACCATTGGTTTTTCCCAACGGTTCACAATCATGTGGAAGACTTCTGGATGAAGTCCCCACTCTCCCGGGTGTAGATCGTGTCTGCTGAGGAAGTCTGCTTCCCAGTTGTCCACTCCCGGAATGAATACTGCTGACAGTGCTATCACATGATCTTCCGCCCAGCGAAGAATCCTTGCAGCTTCTGCCATTGCTGTCCTGCTTCTTGTGCCGCCCTGTCTGTTTACGTGGGCGACTGCCGTGATGTTGTCCGACTGGATCAACACCGGCTGACCCTGAAGCAGGGGTTTGCCAGACTTAGAGCATTGTAAATCGCTCTTAGCTCCAGTATATTTATGTGAAGAGACATCTCCAGGCTTGACCATACTCCCTGTAAGTTTCTTCCCTGTGTGACCGCTCCCCAGCCTCTCAGACTGGCATCCGTAGTCACCAGGACCCAGTCCTGTATGCCGAATCTGCGGCCCTCTAACAGATGAGCACTCTGCAACCACCACAGAAGAGACACCCTTGTCCGTGGCGATAAGGTTATCCGCTGATGCATCTGCAGATGTGATCCGGACCATTTGTCCAGCAGATCCCACTGAAAAGTTCGTGCGTGGAATCTGCCGAATGGAATCGCTTCGTAAGAAGCCACCATCTTTCCCAGGACTCTTGTGCATTGATGCACAGACACTTTCCCTGGTTTTAGGAGGTTCCTGACAAGTTCGGATAACTCCCTGGCTTTCTCCTCCGGAAGAAACACCTTTTTCTGAACCGTGTCCAGAATCATTCCCAGGAACAGCAGACGTGTCGTCGGGGTCAACTGAGATTTTGGAAAATTCAGAATCCACCCGTGTTGTTGCAGCACTAGTCGGGTTAGTGCTACTCCGTCCTCCAGCTGTTCTCTGGACCTTGCCCTTATCAGGAGATCGTCCAAGTAAGGGATAATTAATACGCCTCTTCTTCGCAGAAGAATCATCATTTCGGCCATTACCTTGGTAAAGACCCGAGGTGCCGTGGACAATCCAAACGGCAGCGTCTGAAACTGATAATGACAGTTTTGCACCACGAACCTGAGGTACCCTTGATGTGAAGGGCAAATTGGGACATGGAGGTAAGCATCCTTTATGTCCAGGGACACCATAAAGTCCCCTTCTTCCAGATTCGCTATCACTGCTCTGAGTGACTCCATCTTGAACTTGAATTTTTGTATGTACAGGTTCAAAGATTTCAGATTTAGAATAGGTCTTATCGAGCCGTCCGGCTTCGGTACCACAAATAGCGTGGAGTAATACCCCTTTCCCTGTTGTAGGAGGGGTACCTTGACTATCACCTGCTGAGAAAACAGCTTGTGAATGGCTTCCAATACCGTCGCCCTGTCTGAGGGAGACGTTGGCAAAGCAGACTTTAGGAACCTGCGAGGGGGAGACTTCTCGAATTCCAACCTGTAACCCTGAGATACTACCTGCAGGATCCAGGGGTCCACCTGTGAGCAAGCCCACTGTGCGCTGAAATTCTTGAGTCGACCCCCCCACCGCTCCTGAGTCCGCTTGTAAGGCCCCAGCGTCATGCTGAGGGCTTTGCAGAACCCTGAGAGGGCTTCTGTTCCTGGGCAGGGGCTGCTTGCTGCCCTCTCTTACCCCTTCCTCTGCCCCGAGGCAGATATGACTGTCCTTTTGTCCGCTTGTTCTTATAGGACCGAAAGGACTGCGGCTGAAAAGACGGTGTCTTTTTCTGTTGGGAGGGGGTCTGAGGTAAAAAGGTGGATTTTCCGGCAGTTGCCGTGGCCACCAGATCCGATAGACCGACGCCAAATAATTCCTCCCCTTTATACGGCAATACTTCCATATGTCGTTTGGAATCCGCATCACCTGACCACTGTCGCGTCCATAAACTCCTTCTGGCAGATATGGACATCGCATTTACTCTCGATGCCAGAGTGCAAATATCTCTCTGAGCATCTCGCATATAAAGGAAAGCATCCTTTAATTGCTCTATAGTCAATAAAATACTGTCCCTATCCAGGGTATCAATATTTTCAGTCAGGGAATCCAACCAGACGACCCCAGCACTGCACATCCAGGCTGAGGCGATGGCTGGTCGCAGTATAACACCAGTATGTGTGTATATACTTTTTAGGGTAGTTTCCAGTCTCCTATCAGCTGGATCCCTGAGGGCGGCCGTATCAGGAGACGGTAACGCCACTTGTTTTGATAAGCGTGTGAGCGCCTTATCCACCCTAGGGGGTGTTTCCCAGCGCGCCCTAACCTCTGGCGGGAAAGGGTATAATGCTAATAACTTTTTTGAAATTAGCACTTTTCTATCTGGGTTAACCCACGCTTCATCACATACATCATTTAATTCCTCTGATTCAGGAAAAACTACAGGTAGTTTTTTCACCCCCCACATAATACCCCTTTTTGTGGTACTTGCAGTATCAGAGATATGCAAAGCCTCCTTCATTGCCGTGATCATATAACGTGTGGCCCTACTTGAAAATACGTTTGTTTCATCACCGTCGACACTAGATTCAGTGTCTGTGTCTGGGTCTGTGTCGACCGACTGAGGTAAAGGGCGCTTTACAGCCCCTGACGGTGTCTGAGACGCCTGGGCAGGTACTAACTGGTTTGCCGGCCGTCTCATGTCGTCAACTGATTTTTGTAATGTGCTGACATTATCACGTAATTCCATAAACAAAGCCATCCATTCCGGTGTCGACTCCCTGGGGGGTGACATCACCATTATCGGCAATTGCTCTGCCTCCACACCAACATCGTCCTCATACATGTCGACACACACGTACCGACACACAGCAGACACACAGGGAATGCTCTTATCGAAGACAGGACCCCACTAGCCCTTTGGGGAGACAGAGGGAGAGTTTGCCAGCACACACCCAAGCGCTATAATATATATGGGAACAACCTTATATAAGTGTTGTTCCTTATAGCAGCTTAAATATATCAAAATATCGCCAAAAAATGCCCCCCCTCTCTGTTTTACCCTGTTTCTGTAGTGCAGTGCAGGGGAGAGTCCTGGGAGCCTTCCTCACAGCGGAGCTGAGCAGGAAAATGGCGCTGTGTGCTGAGGAGAATAAGCCCCGCCCCCTATTTCGGCGGGCTTTACTCCCGGAGTTTTAGATATCTGGCATGGGTTAAATACATACATATAGCCTCAATGGCTATATGTGATGTATTCTTTTGCCATAAAGGTATTAAATATTGCTGCCCAGGGCGCCCCCAGCAGCGCCCTGCACCCTCCGTGACCGCTTGGTGTGAAGTGTGTGACAACAATGGCGCACAGCTGCAGTGCTGTGCGCTACCTTCATGAAGACTGAAGAGCCTTCTGCCGCCTGTTTCCGGACCTTCAATCTTCAGCATCTGTAAGGGGGGTCGGCGGCGCGGCTCCGGGACGAACCCCAGGGTGAGACCTGTGTTCCGACTCCCTCTGGAGCTAATGGTGTCCAGTAGCCTAAGAATCCAATCCATCCTGCACGCAAGTGAGTTGAAATTCTCTCCCCTAAGTCCCTCGATGCAGTGAGCCTGTTGCCAGCAGGACTCACTGAAAATAAAAAACCTAAAAACTTTTTCTAAGCAGCTCTTTAGGAGAGCCACCTAGATTGCACCCTGCTCGGACGGGCACAAAAACCTAACTGAGGCTTGGAGGAGGGTCATAGGGGGAGGAGCCAGTACACACCACCTAATCCTAAAGCTTTATTTTTGTGCCCTGTCTCCTGCGGAGCCGCTATTCCCCATGGTCCTGACGGAGTCCCCAGCATCCACTTAGGACGTTAGAGAAAGCTCTATATGTTAAAGTCCATATGGCTTCTATACCACTAAATAATGTAAGATATTCAAATACAAACCTTAAATCTGTGCTAGAACAAAGTTAGGGTCATCTCCTACAATACCATTAGGTTATCTGATCCAACAAACCTGATGTGTACAATGATGGAAAACATACCTAAAACCTGTTCAGTGTCCCTGAGAAATAACATTCAATATATTAAATATATTTAAAACTGAATAAAAAATGAATTAAGGATAAAAAACAAATACATCGGAGCCCATGTGTGCACAAACAAGAAACATCCCCTAATAGCCACCTATCATACACCCCAATTCTACATGCATCTATATATTATATACAAAATAAAGCAAGTGTATGGGCCACTAATAACTCCTAAAGCATTTTTGCAGTAAACATTAAGTTCTCCCACTCAGTCATTACAGAGCATACCAGTAACTTGGTCCTCTGTTAGTCCAAAAGCAGACATGACATTTTTATTGATTTCATCTGGATTCTTGAGGGGATCAAAAGCAGACATGCTGGCAGCCATAACTTGAGTAGACGGCTTAACAGAGGAGTCTGGAGCAGTCTGTTTCTCTTCTCGACCATCCACAGATTCTGTTTTGTAAAAAGCAACAGTAAATGAGCACCTAGGTATAGGACAGGAGACGCTGACTGACATGCTGGGCAGTGCTACAATTACCAGTGTCCTGCAGGCTGCTCGGAATCCCAGGTTCCACCGGGGGCTCTAAACAGTCCAGCAGACGGTTGACTTTGTTACGCAGTTCTATCAGCTCTCGGCGTAGATACTTTACTTGACTGGATTCGAGAGGACGTGGCTGTCCATTAACTGCAAGCAATTGAACATTTTTAGCAATAGAGAATAAAAATTAAAAAAAACCATGTACAATCATAACAATATTTTTGATCCATTAATACTACTATAAAGAGCATTTTTTGCCACATATTGTCTACAACAAGTGGTCCCCAAACTGGGTGCCATGGGTGGTGGTACAGAACCAAATCAAAGTGCAACCCTCTCCTCCACCACATGACGGATCCTAAGGATGACAGATAAACACAATTTACTTTAGTAAGTTTTGCGGAATCTCTCAATAAGAAACTTTTGGCCATGGGGTGCAGAAAAAAAAAAAAATGCTGACACTGTATGGTGCTGTGATTTAAGAAAGTTTAGGAACCACTGGCCTAAAGAATCCAATTTCTCTGCCTATTTACATTACATCACAAAGCTTTGATATTGCTATAAACAAGTATACCCCTACAGGAATCTAAATGTTAGAAGCATATTCTGTGTTATCATATTAAGCCTGTATCTTCCGTGCAGTTGATGCGTTGCCCATTATGGGGAACCAGTGATATAACCTGGGATCTGGGGAAGAAGTGTAGGGGAGATAAACTCCCATGGATCAAAACTTTTTTTCTCTTCTAAAGTACAATAATAAATCACATTAACATGAGGATGACATTAATCACATTATTTTTGTGGACTGGACTATGAGGAATGATGCTGTCAAAACCACCTACTGCACGTGCCAATCACTTTAAAAACATGGATCAATTATATACAGTGCAGTAGCGGTGAGCACTGGACAAAGAAAGCAATATCCCCGACTAGTATACACCGGGTGTGGTATGGTATGGCGGCAGCCGGGCTCCCGGCGACCAGCATACTGGCGCCGGAAGCCCGACCGCCGGCATACCGACAGCGGGCACGGTACGCTATTTATTCTCACTCCAGGGGGATCGTGGACCCCCACGAGAGAGAAAAACTGTCGGTATGCCGGCTGTCGGTATTCTGGCGCCGGTATACTGTGCGCCGGGATACCGACAGTCGGCAACCTGAAGACCACCCGTATACACCATCTAACAGAACCCCTAAGGGAAAGAAAAAAAAAAGAAAGAAAATTACATATTTTAATTGTGATTCAAGGAAAATGGGTAGTACAGGTATTTCGTTTTTCTTAGTAATGTGCAACAGTCACTTGACATTATAAATTGTGACTGTCTAATGAACATGCAGATGGCAGACAAAAAAAAAATAACAAAGTAGTAAATATCAGACATAGGAACTGAAATGGTTTGTGTTGGCCGCACTGCAAGAACATTCATAAGGCTGCTCTGTTATTATTTTGATTGTTTATGCTGTATAGTTCCAATGTCTATGTATTACAGATTGTGGTGAGTAACCATTCCTGTGGAAGTCAATCAGGGCAGGTTGTTGGTACATGTATAGCAGGAGCATTTGTGACAAACAACCACTGCAGTCAATATATGTGGAGGGAACGGAAGCATACATAGAGCATGGATAGATATCAGTTAAGAGGAAAAGTGGCTGAAAGCCAAGTGAACAGGACTGCAGAACATTGACGTTTTGGATTGGGTTTAAAAAAAATTTAAAAAAATAAGAATTTACTTACCGATAATTCTATTTCTCGTAGTCCGTAGTGGATGCTGGGAACTCCGTAAGGACCATGGGGAATAGCGGCTCCGCAGGAGACTGGGCACAAAAGTAAAAGCTTTAGGACTACCTGGTGTGCACTGGCTCCTCCCCCTATGACCCTCCTCCAAGCCTCAGTTAGGATACTGTGCCCGGACGAGCGTACACAATAAGGAAGGATTTTGAATCCCGGGTAAGACTCATACCAGCCACACCAATCACACCGTACAACCTGTGATCTGAACCCAGTTAACAGCATGATAACAGAGGAGCCTCTGAAAGATGGCTCCCAACAATAATAACCCGATTTTTGTAACAATAACTATGTACAAGTATTGCAGACAATCCGCACTTGGGATGGGCGCCCAGCATCCACTACGGACTACGAGAAATAGAATTATCGGTAAGTAAATTCTTATTTTCTCTGACGTCCTAGTGGATGCTGGGAACTCCGTCAGGACCATGGGGATTATACCAAAGCTCCCAAACGGGCGGGAGAGTGCGGATGACTCTGCAGCACCGAATGAGAGAACTCAAGGTCCTCCTCAGCCAGGGTATCAAATTTGTAGAATTTAGCAAACGTGTTTGCCCCTGACCAAGTAGCTGCTCGGCAAAGTTGTAAAGCCGAGACCCCTCGGGCAGCCGCCCAAGATGAGCCCACCTTCCTTGTGGAATGGGCTTTTACAGATTTTGGCTGTGGCAGGCCTGCCACAGAATGTGCAAGCTGAATTGTACTACAAATCCAACGAGCAATAGTCTGCTTAGAAGCAGGAGCACCCAGCTTGTTGGGTGCATACAGGATAAACAGAGAGTCAGATTTTCTGACTCCAGCCGTCCTGGAAACATATTTTCAGGGCCCTGACTACGTCCAGCAACTTGGAGTCCTCCAAGTCCCTAGTAGCCGCAGGTACCACAATAGGCTGGTTCAAGTGAAACGCTGAAACCACCTTAGGGAGAAATTGAGGACGAGTCCTCAATTCTGCCCTGTCCGTATGAAAAATTAGGTAAGGGCTTTTATAGGATAAAGCCGCCAATTATGAGACACGCCTGGCTGAAGCCAGGGCTAACAGCATTACCACTTTCCATGTGAGATATTTTAAGTCCACAGTGGTGAGTGGTTCAAACCAATGTGATTTTAGGAACCCCAAAACTACTTTGAGATCCCAAGGTGCCACTGGAGGCACAAAAGGAGGCTGTATATGCAGTACCCCCTTGACAAACGTCTGAACTTCAGGAACTGAAGCCAGTTCTTTCTGGAAGAAAATCGACAGGGCCGAAATTTGAACCTTAATGGACCCTAATTTTAGGCCCATAGACAGTCCTGTTTGCAGGAAATGCAGGAAACGACCCAGTTGAAATTCCTCTGTAGGGGCCTTCCTGGCCTCGCACCACGCAACATATTTACGCTAAATACGGTGATAATGCTGTACGGTTACATCCTTCCTGGCTTTGATCAGGGTAGGGATGACTTCATCCGGAATGCCTTTTTCCTTCAGGATCCGGCGTTCAACTGCCATGCCGTCAAACGCAGCCGCAGTAAGTCTTGGAACAGACAGGGTCCCTGCTGGAGCAGGTCCTTTCTTAGAGGTAGAGGCCACGGGTCCTCTGTGAGCATCTCTTGAAGTTCCGGGTACCAAGTCCTTCTTGGCCAATCCGGAGCCACGAGTATAGTCCTTACTCCTCTCCTTCTTAGGATTCTCAGTACCTTGGGTATGAGAGGCAGAGGAGGGAACACATACACTGACTGGTACACCCACGGTGTTATCAGAGCGTCCACAGCTATTGCCTGAGGGTCCCTTGACCTGGCGCAATACCTGTCTAGTTTTTTGTTGAGGCGGGACGCCATCATGTCCACCTTTGGTTTTTCCGAACGGTTCACAATCATGTGGAAGACTTCTGGGTGAAGTCCCCACTCTCCCGGGTGGAGGTCGTGTCTGCTGAGGAAGTCTGCTTCCCAGTTGTCCACTCCCGGAATGAACACTGCTGACAGTGCTATCACATGATTTTACGCCCAGCGAAGAATCCTTGCAACTTCTGTCATTGCCCTCCTGCTTCTTGTGCCGCCCTGTCTGTTTACGTGGGCGACTGCCGTGATGTTGTCTGACTGGATCAGCACCGGCTGACCTTGAAGCAGAGGTCTTGCTAGGCTTAGAGCATTGTAGATGGCCCTTAGCTCCAGGATATTTATGTGAAGTGATGTCTCCAGGCTTGACCACAAGCCCTGGAAATTTCTTCCCTGTGTGACTGCTCCCCAGCCTCTCAGGCTGGCATCCGTGGTCATCAGGACCCAGTCCTGAATGCCGAATCTGCGGCCCTCTAGAAGATGAGCACTCTGCAACCACCACAGGAGAGATACCCTTGTCCTTGGTGACAAGATTATCCGCTGATGCATCTGAAGATGCGACCCGGACCATTTGTCTAGCAGATCCCACTGGAAGGTTCTTGCGTGGAATCTGCCGAATGGTATTGCTTCGTAAGAAGCCACCATCTTTCCCAGGACCCTTGTGCATTGATGCACTGAGACTTGGCCTGGTTTTAGGAGATTTTTGACTAGTTCGGATAACTCCCTGGCTTTCTCCTCCGGGAGAAACACCTTTTTCTGGACTGTGTCCAGGATCATCCCTAGGAATAGAAGTCGTGTCGTCGGGATCAGCTGCGATTTTGGAATATTGAGAATCCAACCGTGCTGGCGCAGCACTATCTGAGATAGTGCTACTCCGACTTCCAACTGTTCCCTGGATCTTGCCCTTATCAGGAGATCGTCCAAGTAAGGGATAACTAAAACTCCCTTCCTTCGAAGGAGTATCATCATTTCGGCCATTACCTTGGTAAAGACCCGGGGTGCCGTGGACAATCCAAACGGCAGCGTCTGAAACTGATAGTGACAGTTCTGTACCACAAACCTGAGGTACCCTTGGTGAGAAGGGTAAATTGGGACATGTAGGTAAGCATCTTTGATGTCCAGAGACACCATATAGTCCCCTTCTTCCAGGTTTGCAATCACTGCTCTGAGTGACTCCATCTTGAATTTGAACCTTTGTATGTAAGTGTTCAAGGATTTTAGGTTTAAAATTGGTCTCACCGAGCAGTCCGGCTTCGGTACCACAAATAGTGTGGAATAGTACCCCTTTCCCTGTTGCAGGAGGGGTACCTTGATTATCACCTGCTGGGAATACAGCTTGTGAATGGCTTCCAATACTGCCTCCCTGTCTGAGGGAGACGTCGGTAAAGCAGACTTTTGAAAACGGCGAGGGGATGACGTCTCGAATTCCAATTTGTACCCCTGAGATACCACCTGAAGGATCCAGGGGTCCACTTGCGAGTGAGCCCACTGCGCACTGAACTTCTTGAGACGGGCCCCCACCGTGCCTGAGTCCGCTTGTAACGCCCCAGCGTCATGATGAGGACTTTGCAGAGGCGGGAGAGGGCTTTTGTTCCTGGGAACTGGCTGTTTGCTGCAGCCTTTTTCCTCTCTCTGCCACGGGGCAGAAATGAGGCGCCTTTTGCCCGCTTGCCCTTATGGGGCCGAAAGGACTGCGCCTGATAATACGGCGTCTTCTTAGGTTGAGAAGCTACCTGGGGTAAAAATGTGGATTTTCCAGCAGTTGCCGTGGCTACCAGGTCTGATAGACCTACCCCAAATAACTCCTCCCCCATATAAGGCAATACTTCCATGTGCCTTTTAGAATCCGCATCACCTGACCACTGCCGGGTCCATAAATCTCTTCTTGCAGAAATGGACAGCGCACTAACTCTTGATGCCAGACGGCAAATATCCCTCTGTGCATCACGCATATATAGAAATGCATCCTTCAAATGCTCTATAGTCAGTAATATACTGTCCCTATCTAGGGTATCAATATTTTCAGTCAGGGAATCCGACCACGCCAGGCCCGCACTGCACATCCAGGCTGAGGCGATTGCTGGTCGCAGTATAACACCCGTGTGAGAGTATATACATTTTAGGATATTCTCCAGCTTTCTATCGGCAGGTTCCTTTAGGGCGGCCGTATCAGGAGAGGGTAGTGCTACCTGTTTAGACAAGCGTGTGAGCGCTTTATCCACCCTAGGGGGTGTTTCCCAACGTGCCCTATCCTCTGGCGGGAAAGGGTACGATGCCAACCACCTTTTAGGAATTATCAGTTTTTTTATCGGGGGAAACCCACGCCTCATCACACACTTCATTTAATTCCTCGGATACAGGAAAAACTACAGGCAGTTTTTTCTCACCAAACATAATACCCTTTTTAGTGGTACTTGTATTATCAGAGATATGCAATACATTTTTCATTGCTTCAATCATGTAACGTGTGGCCCTAGTGGAAGTCACGTTTGTCTCCTCATCATCGACACTGGAGTCAGTATCCGTGTCTGTGTCTGCCATTTGAGGTAACGGGCGTTTTAAAGCCCCTGATGGCGCTTGAGACCCCTGGACAGGCACAAGCTGAGTAGCCGGCTGTCTCATGTCGTCAACTGTCTGTCGTAAAGAGCTGACACGGTCACGCAATTCCTTCCATAAGCTCATCCACTCAGGTGTCGACTCCCTAGGGCATGGGTCTTCAACCTGTGGCCCTCCAGCTGCTGCGGAACTACACATCCCACCATGCCCTGCCACAGTTTTGCTATTAAGGCATGGTAAAACTGAGGCAGGGCATGCTGGGATGTGTAGTTCCGCAGCAGCTGGAGGGCCACAGGTTGAAGACCTATGCCCTAGGGGGTGACAACTGTATAATAGGCAATTGCTCCGCCTCCATCTCATTTTCCTCCTCAAACATGTCGACACAATCGTACCGACACACCGCACACACACAGGGAATGCTCTGATAGAGGACAGGACCCCACTAGCCCTTTGGGGAGACAGAGGGAGAGTATGCCAGCACACACCAGAGCGCTATATATATACAGGAATACCACTATAAAATGTGCTTTTCCCTTTATAGCTGCTGTTAGTATTAAAACTGCGCCAAATTAGTGCCCCCCTCTCTTTTTTACCCTTTTCTGTAATGCAGGACTGCAGGGGAGAGTCAGGGAGACGTCCTTCCAGCGGAGCTGTGATGGAAAATGGCGCCCGTGTGCTGAGGAGATAGGCTCCGCCCCCTTCTCGGCGGCCTTTTCTCCCGCTTTTTTGGTGAGTTCTGGCAGGGGTTAAAATACATCCATATAGCCCTGGGGGTTATATGTGGTGTATTTATGCCAGCCAAGGTGTTTTACATTGCTGCTCAGGGCGCCCCCCCCCTAGCGCCCTGCACCCTCAGTGACCGGAGTGTGAAGTGTGCCTGAGTAACAATGGCGCACAGCTGCAGTGCTGTGCGCTACCTTGTTGAAGACTGATGTCTTCTGCCGCCGATTTTTCCGGACCTCTTCTTGCTTCTGGCTCTGTAAGGGGGCCGGCGGCGCGGCTCTGGGACCGAGCTCCGAGGCTGGGCCTGTGTTCGGTCCCTCTGGAGCTAATGGTGTCCAGTAGCCTAAGAAGCCCAATCCACTCTGCACGCAGGTGAGTTCGCTTCTTCTCCCCTTAGTCCCTCGATGCAGTGAGCCTGTTGCCAGCAGGTCTCACTGAAAATAAAAACCTAAAACTAAACTTTCACTAAGAAGCTCAGGAGAGCCCCTAGTGTGCACCCTTCTCGGCCGGGCACAAAAATCTAACTGAGGCTTGGAGGAGGGTCATAGGGGGAGGAGCCAGTGCACATCAGGTAGTCCTAAAGCTTTTACTTTTGTGCCCAGTCTCCTGCGGAGCCGCTATTCCCCATGGTCCTTACGGAGTTCCCAGCATCCACTAGGACGTCAGAGAAAATAGAATTGCTGCAACAAAACATATCCACAAAACACCATTATCTTGAAAACCCTGTTTCCAGAAATACAGGCAACAAGAGCTTCACATATCCAACAATCACTGTAGAGCATTAATTGCCAAATATCTGATTACAAACAATTGTAAAAAGGTATAAAAATATTGTCAACATTGTACGTCTGACGACTGGAACCCACTTAATACAGTCTGATAAGTCATCCTTCTTGCTGTTCCCTACACCAGGCAGAGTTCACATGTGGAGAACGCCCAATGAATCCCATAGGGAGATTCACATTTTTTAGGCGCCCGAAGTAATCATGAAGTATGCGAGCAGAAATAATGGGCATCTGATTGGAGCAACAATTGAATAGCTCCAGGATCACATTACAGATACCACTTTCAGATCGCAAACCCGGGTCTGACCCGGTGTTTTTTTTCCACTCTTACATCGCATCAATAACCCTGGTTGTTGCTGGATTGACCCAGGTCGTTGTGCAGTGTGAAAGCACCAAAGTGAATATCCCGAGTCGAGCAACCCAGGTTAAACACGGGTCGGACCAGGGTCATTGTGCAGTGTAAAAGCCTCTGACCCACGATTTTCAAACCGGGTCTCGGAAAAAGGTGCTGATTGGCTGTTTATGTGTCTGCTCAGAGCAGTCTCCAGCCCCTCCTTTTCCATCAATGTGAGCCAGAAAAGTCCATTTGAAATCACACCACAGTGTTTAACATGGGTGACCCGGGTTCAGTGTGAAAGGCACCAACCCGGGAATAACTAAATTAATACCCCTTTCACACCGCAAACCTGGGTTCGACCCGGTATTTTGAACCTGGGTCCGACCCTTTCACACTACACTTTCAACCCGGGTTATTGCAGGGTTGGCTCCTTTTAACTCAACCCGGGTCAGCAATTAAAACACCATGGATGTCATTTTAAATGGACTTTTTTTTTGGCTCAGAACGATGAGGTGTCAGAAGGGGACAAAAGGAGAGGGTGGGGACAGCTCACAGCATTGCAGGAATCATGGCTGACAGAGCTGTTTTTATACACAATTGCATCTTTAACCCCTTCAGTGGCAAGTTCTCAATTTAAAAACACAACTTTGGGGGGGGGGGGTTAATTGGTGTGGGAGTGGTGGGGAAGGTGTACGGTGGGCGAGGTTATTGCCCGGGGAGGCTCCTGTCGCTGCTGCTCTCCTTAGCAGAGTAGCGGTGAATAGATTTATTCACAGGTGACAGAGGTGGCATGCCATCAGCTCAGAGAGTGCTGGGCATGCCTGCTCAGTGATGGTACAAAGGGGTGTGACTCGTGAACGCAGCTCTGCCCCCTTTCATATTGGCCATTCCCCCTTTCCGGGCACACGCGCGTTTAGCATGTGCCATGGTCCCTCTTTGTACTTTTAATAAGTTGGGGGGTATACAGCTGCCTAGCACTCTCTGCATCACCCCTAAATCTTAATGCTCTCTGTTCTCACCTGTGTAGCAGGGCTCAGGCTGCTGACATCATCAAGGCACATAAAGAACAGCCAATTAGCACTTTTACATGAATGCGGGGTTGAATAGCCCAGGTTGGACACTTTAGAGTGCACACTGACCTGGATCCAACCAGTGTATAACACTGCTTTTATACCGGGTTGAAATGCAAGGTTACTCGACCCGGGATATTCAAAAGTGACTGATCTTTTTACCCCTTTCACACTGCCTATGTTGGATCCCACCCGGGAATAAGAAACGGGTACTTCCCGGGTGGGATCCGGCGTTGGCCGATGCTGCAGGCTTCCCTGACCCGGTAATATGCCGGGCGGGTTGCCATAGCAGTGGGGGGAGGAGCCGACGGCAGAGGTGGCGCTGGGAGATGAGATTATTTCCGCGCCGCCTCTCCCTGCTGTAGTAAACGGGTCCCATCGACCCGGGAGCCCATTTACGCAGCCACTGACCCGGTATTCAACCCGGGTATAACACTGCTTTATTCTCGGGTTGAATTGCCGGGTCAGGCGACCCGGGATTTCGGCTATGCCCCTTTTACACTGCACGCTGACCCGTGTCAACCCGGCAATATGCCATGTCGATACCAGGTTATTTGTGCAGTGTGAAAGGAGTATTAGCCTGCACCTCGATCCGGCAATACCCCGTGATATATTTGCGGTGTGAAAGGGGTATAACTGAATCTCCCCTTACAATACCAAACGCATGGTACTAACTGAAACATGGAAATATAGAGAATCTGTGATAGTTTGGGCAGAAGTAACTTGGAAATATAACTCTGAAGGGCTGAATTACAGTCACTGACACCAAGCACATTCCATGGTTTAGAAGTTATTCATATTAAAGTATGGAGAAGCACCCTAGACAAAAAGGCTCAAAACACTGCAGGCAGATACTGTAGCTTAGTTTTGCATTGTGGCACCCGATAGCATGTTTTGTATCCCTAAGCTTTAGCCAGTGATTTCCCGCACTGAGACAGATTTCAGGGGGCCTTTGATATGGCCCTGCACTTCACGGTGGTGTCTTCCTCTGACATTGCACCATACAGCCAGCATTGATCAATGTTCAAGCAACGGATGCTTTGAAATCCAACTGGATTCTTGTTACTGAAACCTGACATTCGATACAGCAGCAATGACATCATTACAGCAGCCAAGTTACAATAAGAAAGTGAAAACACCCAAATGTACCATCTCCTGAATTTGCATCTGTGTGGTTACATCTCCACACACCAATCTATCAGATCCACTTTGCCCATGTGCATGTTATACTACTCTGTACCTCACCCTGTTGTGTTCTCCTGATGTCTGGAGAAAAGTAAAACACACTAATAAAAGCGTCTGCCACACTACAGCAGGATGCCCCACCCCCTCTAGGCAGCCTTGACCGGTAAATCTGGAACTTCTATAGGCAACCTGGGAGTAAAATTCCCGGTAGCACCACTCATGCATAACCCAAGCTTGTCAAAACCCCTAGTCAATAGCAGGGGTGCTGACTCTGGAACGTTTTCCTGGGTTAGTTCCTTTCAGACAGAAGCAACACCCGGGCAGTTTGGCCGAGCCCTAGCAAAAAAGCGGTCATGTCTGAAAGGGGCTTTACTCATCCTAAGGTTTGCACAATTGTAATCGGTTTACAATTTGGAGAAGCAGAGAGGAATAGATCATCCATTATGGAGGTTGGGTGTAACTCATGCAGTTAGCTGAAGACACATTTACTTCCCAGAATTCCTATAAACCCTAATCAGATTAGATATGCTGTTCATTTGTGACACAGACCCACACAGTGTTTCAAATGGTTATTTTCTGGGGGTGCAAAACAGCATCTATACAAGAGGATCAAAATCATTTACTACAAGAATGCAGATATTACAGCAACATCTTCACTCGTATCATTCCAATTTCTTTAAATTAATAGAAATACAAATTGAGAAAGCAAACTACTTTCTGTGAGCACATTGTTCAACATAACCCAGATATTCAGATGTTGGGGGGGGAAATAAGCAGAGTAGTCAGCATGTGTTTACGCATGGGTTTCTCTGCAGTGGCATCTGGATGCTATAATTAAACTTGGTGCCAAGACCAAACAACTGTGATATGGAGCAGAAACTATTGAAGCAATCAGAAAAAAATGCACTTTAAGAAAATCCACAATGTAAAATGTTGTTTGTCAAACAGTAGACTTATTCAGTACATTTCATCAGATTCACCTATGGCACGAATATTTTCCACTTTGCAGTACAAAAATAATGTACTCTGTTTAAAGTCCACAAGGGTGGATGTGCAAAATGCAGTTTGGCTGTGAAATGGCTGAGAAAACCCTCAATTCCTACCAAGACAGATCTGAGGATAGCACTGCCAAGTACTCCAGTGGAAACAGAACAAGACAACTCAAGTGCTTATAAACCAATGCTTAAATTACTTAGCCAAGTATAAAAAAAACCAAGCAATAAAAACAAGCATACACTAAAACAAGAAAACAATTCTTAAGGAAAGCAACATAAAAATCAAGCTGCTAAAACAGTTTATCCACTTTTGGATATTGGCTTCACAAAAATCTTCAATGTGTTACCTCCATTACATAAAACTGGTGTCCGGATGCATTATAACGCTGCTCTTTTTACCTAGAGGTAAACAAGTATATTATACACTATCCACAGCTCTTAAAGGAAAAGTTCACCTGTGTGCAGGAGGCAGGACTCAGATCAAATCATTTCTACAGCTGTAGGGAGCCATGAACTGTGCAACATAAAATCCATGGCAGCTATAACACACAGTACGGGACATAGCCAAATGATGGGTTAAGTACAGTATAATACAGGTTGAGTATCCCTTATCCAAAAGCCCACATTTGTGTGTCCTCTACTGAGATAATGACATATTTATTATATATATTATCTTTAAATATGTATATTTATAAATAATATATCTAATATAGATAATGTCACTATCGCAGTAGGGGACCCACAAATGTTGGATTTTGCATTTTGGATAAGGGATACTCAACCTGTAATCATAAAAGTGCAAAGAATATGCAAAAAGAAAAAGGTTATTGAATTAGAGACTTGAGTTCCAAAATCTGGCATCAGAAAGGTCAGATCCGGAAGACAAGGTCGGGTAAAAGCATGACGTGATCTAATTAGTTTACAAACAACTCATCTGCTGAAAACAGAAACCTGCATGCCCCAGGTGGTCCCTAACATCCTAGAACACCCTATGACTACTACTAGCATTTATAAAGGTTTAATTATCACAGCACAGGAAAAATCTTGCTGTCCATAACACATAATGCAGGCACTTGAACCTTCAGGAGGGGATAGTATTCTGACCGCCAGGATCCCAATACCAACAGTGGCATCCCGACACATATTAGATTACGTGTTTTAACCCTCCCTTCCCGCAGACTAATCCTAACCCCTCCCTTCATACCTACATTCGCAATGCTGGCAATCGGGATTCTGGCACCAGCATTGTGATCCATGTCGGGAACATGTTGACATGTAGAAAATTCTGACCAGCATGACATTTCTGAGAGATTTGTGTGTTCAGTCACTGGCACTGACACTTTGTCGCTTCGGTCTGGTCACTATAGAACAGTTACAAGTATTCCTGGCTCCTGGGCTCGGTTACTTGGTTATTTGCTTGAACGTTCGTTTTTCCTTTTATTTTCATCTATTAATTGTTTATTTTTCTCATTTTATGAATGCAAATTACAAAGGTTGTGGATATTTTGCGGAAATATGTAGATTTGTCCAGGGTGGCCTCTCAGACACAATGCGCCCAAACTTATACTCGTGTTTTCTCTTTTTTGCTTCAGATTTTATGCTGAAATGGCCCGTAAAACCTACAATTTCTCTCTTTGTACGTCCTAATGAAGGTCACTGATCACTTTAAGAGCGTTAGAATTGAGTTAGTTAGGTGCTAATGACGATTTTCTAACAGGCACCTGACGGAGGGTTAAAAGTAGAGATGAGCAGGTTCGGTTCCCTGAGAACTGAACCCGAATCAGTCAGGTTCGGGATTTCCCGCCTGACTCTGAAACCAGAACGAGGCAAAATGTCGTCATCGCGTTGTCGGATTCTCGCGGGTTTTGGATTCCATATAAAGAGCCGCGCGTCGCCATTTTCACTCCAGCATTGGAGAGTGTAGAGAGAGGATGTGTCTCTGTCCTCAGTGTGCTGCATCAGTCCATTACAGTGGTGCTGTGTTATCCTGCATCAGTCCTGTGGTGGTGTCCCGGTGCTGGCGTATAAGTCCAGCGGTGCTGGCGTATAAGTCCAGCGGTGCTGGCGTATAAGTCCAGCGGTGCTGGCGTATAAGTCCAGCAGTGCTGTCCTGTGCTGTATATTATTTACTCCAAATAAAGGGGTCATTAATATGTAATCCAAATAATTTTCACAGGGTTTGCCCTGTGTGGTGTAGAGATACGCTCTCCTGTACCGCATATTGTTATTTAACTCCAGAAAAATAATGGAGAACAAAATTTTGGAGGATAAAATAGGGAAAGATCAAGAACCACTTCCTCCTAGTGCTGAAGCTGCTGCCACTAGCCATGACAGACTATGAAATCCCATCAACGTAGTCTGCCAAGGACAATGCCTAATGTGATAGACGGTATGTAAAATCCAAAAAGCCAAAGTTCAGTAAAAAGACCCCAAAAAAAGAAATTGAAATGGTCTGAGGAGAAACGTAAACTTGCCAATATGCCATTTACGACGCGGAGTGGCAAGAAATGGCTAAGACCCTGGCTTATGTTCATAACTAGTGGTTCAGCTTCACATGACGATGCCTGACCTTCCCAACACTGGACGGGAAGAGGTGGCTCCTTTCACCATTTGCACCTCCCCTGCAAGTGCTGGAAGTAGCACCCACAGTCCAGTTTCTGATATTCAAATTGAAGATGTCACTGTTGAAGTACACCAGGATGAGGATATGGGTGTTGCTGGCGCTGAGGAGGAAGAGGACGATGAGGATTCTGATGGTGATGTGGTTTGTTTAAATCAGGCACAGGGGGAGACACCTGTTGTCCGTGGGATGAATAAGCCCATTGTCATGCCTGGACGGGTTCACTACGATATGCCGGCGGCCGGGCTCCCGGCGACCAGCATACCGGCGCCGGGAGCCCGACCGCCTGCTTACCGACAGTGTGGCGAGCGCAAATGAGCCCCTTGCGGGCACGCTACGCGCACCACACTATTTTATTCTCCCTCCAGGGGGGTCGTGGACCCCCAGGAGGGAGAATAAGTGTCGGTATGCCGGCTGTCGGGCTCCCGGCGCCGGTATGCTGGTCGCCGGGAGCCCGACCGCCGGCATACTGAAGACTACCCGCCTGGACAATATACCAAAAAAGCCACCTCTTCGGTGTGTAATTATTTCTCCACAAATCAGGACAACAGGTGTCTAGCTGTGTGTTGCCTCTGTCAATCTGTAATAAGTAGGGGTAAGGACGTTAACCACCTAGGAACATCCTAATACGTCACCTGCAGATAGATAATACACTGTTTTCCGATCAGTTACTATACAAGTTGTTTGCCTATGGGTCATACTGCTATTTGTACATTTTTAGATTTTATGTAATTTTTTACTGGTGGTCTTCACATATTGTGGTTAGATTTTATTGCATGCATTGATATGCTCTCACATAATCTATTTTTAACGCTTTACATAGACAGTGGTGGTAGTCCAGTGATGCTTTTCCTATTGGTATTATACACTGGGGATCATAATTTACACAGTGTATTATGAGAGAGCAATTGATGTTTTGCAACGCTGGTTTGTTACGGTTTCCAGCGTTACCTAGGTCATGTAGCCGGGACCTGCAAAGTAACTTCCGCCGGAGGTCGGGAAGACGGAAGTGTAATGGCGGACCCGTGGGCGGCGTGGCAGAGGAGAACGCCGGTGGGGAGGTCTTTGGGGGTAAGTTAAGGTATATATTTGGCACTTGTCATTTGGATACAAGCCTCCTAGTGCCACCTCGTTCATTCAACATTGCATATCAGGGGTCTTAGCCCCAGTGGAAGGCACAGAAGCAAGGAAACCCATATCTGGGAAGCAGGAGTGCCGGAGCTTTGCAGATTATATATATTTAGGACTACCTTGGTAAAGCATCTTGGAAAAGCAGACGTGAGAATGGGAGACATGTGAATTGGAAGTAGTGGCCAAGCACAAAGAATATCAGATGATGTTAAGCTACAAAAGGAAACATTTTGTAGACAACGGTGACAATTCAGAATTGAACCCTAGTCAGTGGCAGATGCACTTGCACTGCATTCACACAAATAAGTGCACACATCTAAGAGGTTGTGCCGCCACCATCCCTCCACTTTCTGTAGTAGCAGTGACCACTGTCAGCACACATTTGCACCAGCTCTACATTTAGTACAAGAGATCAATATAAAATCAGAGTGATCTGTGGACACGTTCAGCTCTGCATAGCTCACAACTCCCCCTATACGCTCTCAGAACATTTGCTATATAAGAATGACCAACCATCGCCCATCTACACTGATTTAGCGCACAACTCTGAATTGCCCAAAGCTGTGTATGCAGTCACCAAGCATGCACAATACTGGAAATGACATTAGTGTGCAACTATGCATCAGCCCTATTGAAACGCATTGATTTGTTTTTGGCCCCTGCGGGACCCAGAGGGACGGTCATAAATGGAACAGGTCTAATGAACTTTGTATTTGATCTACACAAACACAAATGGGAGTAGCACTTTCTTTCTTCTTCTAATTGATTTTATTACTCATATTTTAACCAATTGTGCACTATGATGTTTTATGATTTCTGCTCTTATTAATATTAAATATCATGTGGATATTATGACCGACCTCTCTCACTAACGACCTACTAGCGCTACATTTTTGTTTGTGCATATTAGAACCAGAACTGCTAGGAGGCCCCTAACGTTACTTCTACCAGGAAATCCAATACTGCCCTGCATTAAAAGAAGAGGAGAAACTACTTCTTACTACAACAAAGTCCGCATACTTTTGCATAATGCTTCCAGTTCCACTGGAGAACACATGATTCATTCTGGGCTTCACAGACACATATATTCCCTCTGTGCGTAGAGTAGTATATTTTGTACCCTTTTGTTGATGTTGCAAACACTTTTGGGGAAATTTAATAGAATCAGTTTGCGAGGGTCTGGGATTTCAGCAGATATTGCCTGTATTTTTAAAGCGGCAATCATTTACAAGGCAAAACCAACTAGGCTGAAACCCCGAACCTGCTCAAACTCTGACCCTATTGCATTTCCCTGCTTGTTTTCCTAAATGGTGCAACCATGTCTCTACATACTTTGAAATTATGCCAACCACAATGTAAGGACTTTGGTGTCAAATTCACTTCATTATATCTTAAGAAACAAAAAGGCTGACTAATGTGGTACCACCAACCCGCCAAAAGGACTGCTACCATGGTTGACAGATTCTCGCTTCTCTGAAGTACTGGTGATTAAATGATGGAAGGTTCCTAGGTCTCCTATCCTGCAGCAAATGGGATTTACGTCATGACTTTCCATTTCATTGTGGTATATTTACTAAAGGATGGGTTTATAGAAGTGGAGATGTTCCCCATAGCAAGTAATCAGATTCTATGGATTCAGTAAGATAATAAGATTTTACTCACCGGCAAATCTATTTCTCGTAGTCCGTAGTGGATGCTGGGGACTCCGTAAGGACCATGGGAATAGACGGGCTCCGCAGGAGACTGGGCACTCTATAAGAAAGATTTGGTACTATCTGGTGTGCACTGGCTCCTCCCTCTATGCCCCTCCTCCAGACCTCAGTTAGGATACTGTGCCCGGAAGAGCTGACACAATAAGGAAGGATTTTGAATCCCGGGTAAGACTCATACCAGCCACACCAATCACACCGTATAGCTCGTGATACTATACCCAGTTAACAGTATGAAATATAACTGAGACTCTCAACAGATGGCTCAACAATAACCCTTTAGTTAGGCAATAACTATATACAAGTATTGCAGACAATCCGCACTTGGGATGGGCGCCCAGCATCCACTACGGACTACGAGAAATAGATTTACCGGTGAGTAAAATCTTATTTTCTCTGACGTCCTAGTGGATGCTGGGGACTCCGTAAGGACCATGGGGATTATACCAAAGCTCCCAAACGGGCGGGAGAGTGCGGATGACTCTGCAGCACCGAATGAGAGAACTCAAGGTCCTCCTCAGCCAGGGTATCAAATTTGTAGAATTTAGCAAACGTGTTTGCCCCTGACCAAGTTGCAGCTCGGCAAAGTTGTAAAGCCGAGACCCCTCGGGCAGTCGCCCAAGATGAGCCCACTTTCCTCGTGGAATGGGCTTTCACTGATTTAGGATGCGGCAATCCAGCCGCAGAATGCGCCAGCTGAATTGCGCTACAAATCCAGCGAGCAATAGTCTGCTTAGAAGCAGGAGCACCTATCTTGTTGGGTGCATACAGGACAAAAAGCGAATCAGTCTTCCTGACTCCAGCCGTCCTGGAAACAAAGTTTCAAGGCCCTGACTACAACCAGTAACTTGGAATCCTCCAAGTCCCTAGTAGCCGCAGGCACCACAATAGGTTGGTTCAAGTGAAAAGCAGATACCACCTTAGGGAGAAACTGGGGATGAGTCCTCAATTCTGCCCTATCCATATGAAAAATCAGATAAGGGCTTTTACAAGACAAAGCCGCCAATTCTGACACACGCCTGGCCGAAGCCAAGGCCAATAACATGACCACTTTCCACGTGAGATATTTCAGATCCACAGTTTTAAGTGGTTCAAACCAATGTGATTTTAGGAAACTCAACACCACATTGAGATCCCAAGGTGCCACGGGAGGCACAAAAGGGGGCTGAATATGAAGCACTCCCTTTACAAAAGTCTGAACTTCAGGCAGTGAAGCCAGTTCTTTCTGGAAGAAAATCGACAGGGCCGAAATCTGGACCTTAATGGAACCCAATTTTAGGCCCATAGTCACTCCCGACTGTAGGAAGTGTAGAAAGCGACCCAGCTGAAATTCCTCTGTTGGGGCCTTCCTAGCCTCACACCACGCAACATATTTTCGCCAAATACGGTGATAATGGTTCGCGGTTACTTCTTTCCTGGCTTTTATCAGCGTAGGAATGACTTCCTCCGGAATGCCCTTTTCCTTTAGGATCCGGAATTCAACCGCCGTGCCGTCAAACGCAGCCGCGGTAAGTCTTGGAACAGACAGGGCCCCTGCTGCAGCAGATCCTGTCTGAGCGGTAGAGGCCATGGGTCCTCTGATATAATTTCTTGAAGTTCCGGGTACCAAGCCCTTCTTGGCCAATCCGGAACCACGAGTATCGTTCTTACTCCTCGCCTTCTTATTATTCTCAGTACCTTTGGTATGAGAGGCAGAGGAGTGAACACATAAACCGACTGGTACACCCACAGTGTCACTAGAGCGTCCACAGCTATCGCCTGAGGGTCCCTTGACCTTGCGCAATATCTCTTTAGCTTTTTGTTGAGGCGGGACGCCATCATGTCCACCTGTGGCCTTTCCCAACGGTTTACCAACAGTTGGAAGACTTCTGGATGAAGTCCCCACTCTCCCGGGTGTAGGTCGTGTCTGCTGAGGAAGTCTGCTTCCCAGTTGTCCACTCCCGGAATGAACACTGCTGACAGTGCTAGTACGTGATTTTCCGCCCATCGGAGAATCTTTGTGGCTTCCGCCATTGCCATCCTGCTTCTTGTGCCGCCCTGTCGGTTCACATGGGCGACTGCCGTGATGTTGTCTAACTGGATCAGTACCGGCTGGTTTTGAAGCAGGGGTCTTGCCTGACTTAGGGCATTGTAAATGGCCCTCAGTTCCAGAATATTTATGTGTAGGGAAGTCTCCTGACTTGACTATAGTCCTTGGAAGTTTCTTCCCTGTGTGACTGCTCCCCAGCCTCGAAGGCTGGCATCCGTGGTCACCAGGACCCAGTCCTGTATGCCGAATCTGCGGCCCTCTAGAAGATGAGCACTCTGCAGCCACCACAGTAGAGACACCCTGGTCCTTGGAGACAGGGTTATCAGTTGATGCATCTGAAGATGCGATCCCGACCACTTGTCCAAGAGGTCCCACTGGAAGGTCCTCGCATGGAACCTGCCGAATGGAATTGCTTCGTATGAAGCCACCAGTTTTCCCAGGACTCGTGTGCAGCGATGCACCGATACCCGTTTTGGTTTTAGGAGGTCTCTGACTAGAGATGACAGCTCCTTGGCTTTCTCCTGCGGGAGAAACACTTTTTTCAGTTCTGTGTTAGAATCCAGCCATGCTGTTGTAGCACTTCCCGAGATAGTGCTACTCCGACCAGTAACTGCTCCCTGGACCTCGCCTTTATAAGGAGATCGTCCAAGTACGGGATAATTAAAACTCCCTTTTTTCGAAGGAGTATCATCATTTTTGCCATTACTTTGGTAAACACTCTCGGTGCCGTGGACAGTCCAAACGGTAGTGTCTGGAATTGGTAATGGTAATCCTGTACCACAAATCTGAGGTACTCCTGGTGAGGAAGGTAAATAGGGACATGCAGGTAAGCATCCTTGATGTCCAGGGATACCATGTAATCCCCCTCGTCCAGGCTTGCAATAACCGCCCTGAGCGATTCCATCTTGAACTTGAATTTTGTTATGTAAGTGTTCAAGGATTTCAAATTTAAAATGGGTCTCACCGAACAGTCTGGTTTCGGTACCACAAACAGTGTGGAATAGTAGCCCCGGCCTTGTTGAAGTAGGGGTACCTTGACTATCACCTGCTGGGAATACAGCTTGTGAATGGCCTCTAGCACAGCCTCCCTGCCCGATGGAGTCGTCGGTAAGGCTGATTTGAGGAAACGGCGGGGGGGAGGCGCCTCGAATTCCAGCTTGTACCCCTGAGATACTACTTGAAGGATCCAGGGATCCACCCATGAGCGAGCCCACTGATCGCTGAAATTCTTGAGGCGGCCCCCCACCGTACCTGGCTCCGCCTGTGGAGCCCCACCGTCATGCGGCGGATTTGGAAGAAGCGGGGGAGGACTTTTGGTCCTGGGAACCTGCTGTGTGTTGCAGCTTTTTCCCCCTTCCTCTGCCTCTAGACAGAAAGGACCCGCCTTTTCCCCGCCTGTTTTTCTGGGGTCGAAAGGACTGTACTTGGTAATACGGTGCTTTCTTAGGCTGTGAGGGGACATGGGGCAAAAATGCAGACTTCCCAGCTGTTGCTGTGGAAACAAGGTCTGAGAGACCGTCCCCGAATAACTCCTCACCCTTATAAGGCAAAACTTCCATGTGCCTTTTAGAATCTGCATCTCCTGTCCACTGCCGAGTCCATAAGCCTCTCCTAGCAGAAATGGACAAAGCACTTATTCTAGATGCCAGCCGGCAGATCTCCCTCTGTGCATCTCTCATGTATAAGACTGAGTCTTTTATATGCTCTATGGTTAGCAATATAGTGTCTCTGTCTAGGGTGTCAATATTTTCCGACAGGGAATCTGACCAAGCAGCAGCAGCACTGCACATCCAGGCTGAAGCAATAGCTGGTCTCAGTATAACACCAGTGTGTGTGTATATAGATTTTAGGATAGCCTCCTGCTTTCTATCAGCAGGTTCCTTTAGGGCGGCCGTATCCGGAGACGGTAGTGCCACCTTTTTAGACAAACGTGTGAGCTCTTTATCCACCCTAGGGGGAGTTTCCCAACGTGACCTATCCTCTGGCGAGAAAGGGAACGCCATTAGTAATTTTTTTGAAATCACCAATTTTTTATCGGGGAAAGCCCACGCTTCTTCACACACCTCATTCAATTCCTCAGATGGGGGAAAAACTATAGGTAGTTTTTTCTCCCCAAACATAATACAGGTTGAGTATCCCATATCCATATATTCCGAAATACGGAATATTCCGAAATACGGACTTTTTTGAGTGAGAGTGAAATAGTGAAACCTTTGTTTTTTGATGTCTCAATGTACACAAACTTTGTTTAATATACAAAGTTATTAAAAATATTGTATTAAATGACCTTCAGGCTGTGTGTATAAGGTGTATATGAAACATAAAAGAATTGTGTGAATGTACACACACTTTGTTTAATGCACAAACTTATAAAAAATATTGGCTAAAATGACCTTCAGGCTGTGTGTATAAGGTGTATATGTAACATAAATGCATTATGTGCTTAGATTTAGGTCCCATCACCATGATATCTCACTATGGTATGCAATTATTCCAAAATACGGAAAAATCCCATATCCAAAGTACCTCTGGTCCCAAGCATTTTGGATAAGGGAGACTCAACCTGTACCCTTTTTTGAGGTACCTGGGTTTATATCAGCAAGGTGTAATACCTCTTTCATTGCCTCAATCATGCCACAAATGGCCCTAGTGGACATTAAATTTGACTCATCGTCGTCGACACTTGCATCAGTATCCGTGTCGACATCTGTGTCTGCCATCTGAGGTAGTGGTCGTTTCAGGGCCCCTGACGGCCTTTGAATCGTCTGGGCAGGCACGAGCTGAGAAGCCGGCTGTCCCGCATTTAGCATGTCGTCAAATTTTTTATGTAAGGAGTCGACACTTGCACGTAATTCCTTCCATAAATCCATCCACTCAGGTGTCTGCCCCGCAGGGGGTGACATCACATTTATAGGCATCTGCTCCGCCTCCACATAAGTCTCCTCATCAAACATGTCGACACAGCCGTACCGACACACCGCACACACACACAGGGAATGCTCTTAAAGGAGACAGGACCCCACAAAAGCCCTTTGGGGAGACAGAGAGAGAGTATGCCAGCACACACCAGAGCGCTATAATAATACAGGGACTAACTGAATTATGACCCTTTATAGCTGCTTATTGTATTAAACTGCGCCCAAATTTAGTGCCCCCCTCTCTTTTTTACCCTTTCTGTAGTGTAGACTGCAGGGGAGAGTCAGGGAGCTTCCTTCCAGCGGAACTGTGAGGGAATAATGGCGCCAGTGTGCTGAGGGAGATGGCTCCGCCCCTTTTTCGGCGGCCTTTTCTCCCGCTTTTTTCTGTATTCTGGCAGGGGTAATTACCACATATATAGCCTCTGGGGCTATATATTGTGGTTATTTTGCCAGCCAAGGTGATATTATTGCTGCTCAGGGCGCCCCCCCCCCCAGCGCCCTGCACCCTCAGTGACCGGAGTGTGAAGTGTGTATGAGGAGCAATGGCGCACAGCTGCAGTGCTGTGCGCTACCTTGGTGAAGACTGAAGTCTTCTGCCGCCGATTTTCCGGACCATCTTCATGCTTCTGGCTCTGTAAGGGGGACGGCGGCGCGGCTCCGGGAACGAACACCAAGGACGAGTCCTGCGGTCGATCCCTCTGGAGCTAATGGTGTCCAGTAGCCTAAGAAGCCCAAGCTAGCTGCAAGCAGGTAGGTTCGCTTCTTCTCCCCTTAGTCCCTCGATGCAGTGAGCCTGTTGCCAGCAGGTCTCACTGTAAAATAAAAAAACCTAATTTAAACTTTCTTTCTAGAAGCTCAGGAGAGCTCCTAGTGTGCAACCAGCTTGGGCCGGGCACAGAAATCTAACTGAGGTCTGGAGGAGGGGCATAGAGGGAGGAGCCAGTGCACACCAGATAGTACCAAATCTTTCTTATAGAGTGCCCAGTCTCCTGCGGAGCCCGTCTATTCCCATGGTCCTTATGGAGTCCCCAGCATCCACTAGGACGTCAGAGAAATACCGATGGACAGGATGCAGACAGTCATAATACGGACAGCGGCATACCAACCATCAAAATCCCGACAGCCCTCCAGAAAGTACCCTAGCCCTCCTCTGCCCCCTACCCTAACCCTCTCTTGTGGGTTCCTAACAATAACCTCCCTTTCCTGCTGCCTTAACTTAACCCTCCCCGCTTGGTGCCTAACCTTCCCTTGCAAGTTCCTACCCCTCCTCCTCCCCAGTTCCTAACCATCCACTTCCCTGCACCCTAACAGCCCTCCTAGTGCCTAAACCTAACCTCCCAGCCCCTGCGGCAGGACGCGAGCGGGTCCCACTAACAGAACATTCGGGATCCCAGGCATCTGTATTTTGACGCTGGGACCCTGAGCGCCGTCAGGACTGTAATGCTGGCATTATGCCACCTTTCGGGATCCAGCAACGGTATTTAGACTGCCAGGATCCCGTCCAGTGCCATTTTTTAACTACATCCCAATTCTACTTATCATTTATCTAGCACTTTCTACAACAGCCCTGGCCAACCTGTGGCTCTACAGTTGTTGTGAAAACACCAGCATGCCCTCACAGTTTTAGCAATCTCTAACCAAAACTATGGCCAGGCACGATAATACTAATTTTACAACAGCTGGGGAGCCACAGGTTGGCCAGGCCTGTTCTAAAAGATAAAAGCTAGAATCTGATTGGTTGCTAGGGGCAACATCTCCATGTCTATAAACACACACTCTAGTAAATATAACCCATTCTGTCCAGTTTCACAAATCGAAACCAGTCAAACAAAAATACGGTTAAAACAGTTAACAGAGTGTCTGCTACCCATGGGCACATCCTTCAGGTTCTCAGGATAATATTGCTGCAGCCATACTTTTGGATGAGAATACAATTATATCCAGTAAAACAAATCTCTTTTTGAATTATTTGATTTCAAGTAAAAAAAGGTCTATAGTCTATTCTACATCCTTATTAAAAGGGTCTCTGCCTGTAATACCCCTTTTCCACTTACGAGCACGGGTCGCAGCCGGGAGCCTGACACGGGAGCTGCCCCCTGCTGCGACCCGTGCTCAGCCCCTTTCCCATCAGCAGTCACAACCCGGCATATGCCGGGTTGGTGGCGCTTCTAGTGACGCGGCAGGGGCGGCGCAGGGAGATCACATGATCTCCCAGCGCCGCCCTTCCATACAGTGTAAATGGGAGCCGTGTCGCATCGACACGGCTCCCGTTTACACTACAACCCTACCCGGATCATTCCCGTGTCCTACCCAGGTAGATAGCCGGGTAGGATTCACGGGTCACTTGATCCGGGTTGACCCTTTTCCACTTGCAAAAAACACGGGTAAATGCGCGCCCACGTGCATTTACCCGTGTTTTTTGAGCTAGTGGAAAAGGGGTATATCTTAAGCTCCTTGGAGAATGATTATTGTTCCTGAAGAAACACAAAGTTTCACTTCTCATTCCTGCATTGACACCACTACTCAAAAAATGACATGTTAAATTTGGACATGGCTTCTTTCAGGCAAGGAAAACCACCCACCAAAGCCCCTTCATCAGCTACAGTTTATCACATTCTCCACAAACTCGATGAGACTTCATGGCTTATTGACCTTAAGCACAGAATTAATGGGTTACTAAATAAACTTTCCATAAAAATAAAAAAAAGGGGGGGGGGGTGTTGCGCTTCAGTTTTGCGCAGAGGGTAGGCTACAGCTCCATGTTGTAGAACTCCACCATGAAACTGCAGTTTCAGCACAGCAGTTCCCAGCTTTGTGCACAGGTTTCCTACCAATGTGCACCAAGTATGGCATCAAATACTGGTGACCACCCAGCATGCTTCTCTGCTGACTGAATCTCGTTACAAACATGACGATTGTGCAACCAAATTCCCGCCATACACACAGCACAATCCTCTGTAGGTGCATACACACTAGGAGATTTTCATTTCAGAATTCTCTGAAAGATAAATCTTTCACCAAAGTAGTGCATATACACAGCTATTTTCCTCATTAGAAAGGTTATTTACATAATGGGCTGGGTTAAAATTCCAAGGGTGGGTGCAGGGGCCATTTTATCTCAGTGCACTGAAAATCGTTAGTCACCCATCATCGCTCGCACCGTACACACTGAGCAATGATGGATGAAAAATTAGCTGTTTTCACAAAACATTATGGACAAACTAGACGGACCACCTCGCAGGTAATGATGCGAGATGAGAGCGCATCATCGCTCGTCGTCAGTCGCTGGGACAAACACATTAGGCGACTTCAAGCTCAAAACGTTCAAAATGAGTGGTGTGTATGGGCCTTATGACTGATACACAGTACACAATCTGCTATATGACAGAGCAATGGATCGTTACATGCATATGTAATACCGCGCTGACCATGGAATTGTCCCATTGGAGCAGTTCATCCAATGTGACGACACGACCACACAATTCAAACGATGAGTTCGGTGGAATTGAGGGTACACACTATAGACTGTGGTTGTTGCACTAAACCGTGGATTGCAACATGATCCGACATATCGTATAGTTTGTAACCAGCTTTAGAAGTTTATCTATACATTAAGGCTTCCATGACGCTGAAAAGGAAAAAACAAAGTCTTAAAAGTATTCTGCTTGTTGAAAATAAAGAGATTGTTTAAAGAGGAGTGTGCAACTGTATAGAAGTGCCACTGCATTCTATATAAACTAAAATAATTCAAACCTTTCTAAGAAAACAAACTGAGAGAAAATAATGTAATGCCTCATAAGTTAAATTGATCATCAACTAAATTAATACGTTTAATTAGAGACATTAAGTAGTGAATGCAACATATGGTTTCTATGTTATTTCCAAATAGTCTAAAGTGAATTACAACACAAAGTGCTGCTATAGTAACGGCTTCTGACAGCATTCCGTGAAGGGGCCAGAATGTAGGTATCTAACTTACTATTATTTATAGTCCAGAATATAATATTGATAATCCATTCTAGACAATGACTCCACCGCCACCTAGTGGTTTTATTTTCTATTAACTTAGTACAGTACATGAAAACACATCCCATTTAAAAATAAAGCCAAGTTGTATTGCAATGTCACACACACACACACTTGAATCATTACAAAAGTGTTGTTTAGACGGGAAAACAGGTTCTAGAAATCACCGACCGTTGTACCAACACTATCCAATGCAAATTTATGTGAGAAACTACCTATTTTCACAAGCTTAGCCTTCAGCAAAATGGTCACCAACGGTTTTTCCTTATTTTTTCACTATAGTGTTGCTTGCTGGTGAGAGCTATGTGAAGGATACTTTCCAACTCTCCTAGGAATGTCTAGTTTTCAGATCTCCTGGGAATGCCTGAGAGTACCACATTTCAGCAGGCTCGACGAGACTCCTGAACGTGTGAGCCAATCTCCTGCAAGGGTTGTTGTGGCCCTACATTGGCTGTGGTTGCAAGCAAGGGTAACGTTATTCTAGTAAATTAAGACCCCAAAACATTACAGCCCTGTGTTCCCCATCCGACGGCACCACCAATTTGCTGCCCATATCTGCCAATTGTCGCCGGGAAATCAGGAAGATTAAAAATGTTCAAAATCCCCAATTTGCTGATTTTGACAGTTTTCACTCAGAATCAGGGAATCTGGATTTTTAAATAGGATTAATATTCTAGATTCCCACATCCGGCAGTCGGAGGATCGGTACATTGCAGCAATTTGTCTGGAATTTATGGGGGCCTTTAGTTTTGCCTTTAAACTAACTGCTGCTTTAAATCTAATAACTATCTCGCCAGAATTGCATCTGCTCCCTCAAGTTGCAGGATATTACACTTGGCCCAATATGTCATTCTTGTTCAACATTTGTATGTCACCAACCTCTTCTTACTGTTACCCTTTTGGCCAGTCTCACCTTCACATCACGGACCAATGTGATAGACTAAGCAACCAAATACCTCACTAAAGCCACTATGGATTGACAATACAATACAGCACCATGAAATTGGCAGGTCAGAGTAATACTCAATGTACACAAGTTCAGAAAACATTTTCATACTTGCAAATAAAAGGTGTGGCAACAAGACCATACGTACCAAATAGAGTCAGTTTCAATATCCTACTACACTGTATAGCGAATGATAGGTCAGAGCTGTCAAAGATAGTTATGAGGTCTCCATCTGTAAAAAAAAAAGCAAAAATACAAATCAAATAAAAAGCGGCGGGGGGGAATAATATATAATTATGACTTCATTATGTCAAGCACGTGTTTAAAGTATCATAAGAAATGAGAAAATGACCACATTTTCTAGGGATGCTAAGCATTTGCAGGCCAATATACTTCCTCAGCACGAACATGTTGACATCAGTGGCATTTAGCCATGTTTCAGGCTGACTGCAGTAAGTGAAAGAACCCCAAACATGTGTATCAGCCTAAAATGATGTGCTGTAAGACAGTATTCAGTCATTAACCATTAAAGATAGACTACTGAATGTGCATGTAACACAGTGGAGAAGGCATTGCGGTGCTTATAATACACATCCTGTTAGCACCACCATGTGGAAACATTTGTTAATACTTTAGCTTACATTTCCAAGCTGTATGATGATGTGGCATACCATTAAATGTTGGCCAACCCATTATATTTGCCGACAATATTTAAACACACATTAAGGCTCAAAACATATCCGTCAGGCTTGAAGAAAAAGCAAATAATTAATCCTGTGAACAAATAAAGTTACACAATGCTCAAATTTTAAACAACTGCTTTTGGGAGACAAGCTGATACAACTACTACACAAAAATACTTTTTATTACTACATTTTATCAAAAGGGAGGACAGATTCATCAGCATGCTGCTAAACACAGTATGAAGTGTTTCACTTAACCATACATCCAAATTCTCTGTTATACTTTACTGTGTGATCACAACTAAAAGCAGATTTAAAACAGCATAAGTCATTACCATTGATAACTTCTAACATAAAACACACCTGTGAACAATATGGAAAAAAGTTTTAAAAAAGTGACACTTGTTTCTTCAAGACATGCTTGTAGAAAGACAAACATCACAATGAAGTACCCTTGCTTCAGTATGCACAATTGTGTGTCTACCCAAGGAAATCTGACTTCATGTCACGTTAATCCATATTGGTAATGTTCATGTAATCAAAAAATCTAGTGCAATGCTATTTTCATAAAGGTAATAGACAATAAGATGCACTTACACATTAAGATCACACAGATGATTTATTTACATTTTTTCTATTTTAGGTTTAGTAAAATATCACACAGCGTAAAGTAAAACGTGCATATAGAGTATTTTATTCAGCATATTCTATAGTTTAGATTCAGCACAGTGCTGCCTCATGTATGTCAATCATTGTAAGCTCTTCTTCACGGTTATTTTGAGGCAGTGTGGGACTGGGGCATGAAGGGCCGACCGGAGAACGCAGTGGTAGGGGCCCATAGGGGTGTGTTCAGCCTCCAGACGTAGTGTGGCCAACTACTACAGATGCTTGGCTAACCATTAGAGTGTGCATGTCTGAGCCTCTTGATAAATATACACAGTAAATACTGCTAGTGTATATATGATAACATATCAGATTGATAACAGCAATGCACTTTAGAGAATACATCATCTTCCTATGCAGCATAACATGTATAATACAAATGCAAAGTCTGGAACCTGACCCCTAGAGGAGGGGGTGGGCAATTAGGCAGTGGGGACCACCGAGGGTTCCCATGTGGGCCAGTCCGACCCTGTTTAGAGGTCCCTCTTTAATTCTCACTAAGACTAAAATACAACTATATGCAATAGTATGAGAAAGAACAAAACAATCAGTTCTACATGAAAAGACCAACCAAGTTCATGGAATTACAGGTTGAGTATCCCATATCCAAATATTCCGAAATACGGAATATTCCGAAATACGGACTTTTTTGAGTGAGACTGAGATAGTGAAACCTTTGTTTTTTGATGGCTCAATGTACACAAACTTTGTTTAATATACAAAGTTATTAAAAATATTGTATTAAATGACCTTCAGGCTGTGTGTATAAGGTGTATATGAAACCTAAATGAATTGTGTGAATATACACACACTTTGTTTAATGCACAAAGTTATAAAAAATATTGTCTAAAATGACCTTCAGGCTGTGTGTATAAGGTGTATATGAAACATAAATGCATTCTGTGCTTAGATTTAGGTCCCATCACCATGATATCTCATTATGGTATGCAATTATTCCAAAATACGGAAAAATCCAATATCCAAAATTCCTCTGGTCCCAAGCGTTTTGGATAAGGGATACTCAACCTGTATTAAAGTCTGGCACAAAAGAATGAGCAACGTGAAAAGTCAAAAATGATAAAGGAGGATAATACCAGATGCAGAAAGTAGGTTTATTTTGTCATTAAATGTGTGAAAATACAGTCAGTGCCACAGCACTGAGGTCATGGGTTCAATTCCCACCATGGCCCTAACTGTGTGGAGTTTGTATATTCTCCCCGTACTTGCGTGGGTTTCCTCCGGGTACTCCGGTTTCCTCTCACAATCCAAAAATATACTGGTAGGTTAATTGGCTCTCAACAAAATGAACCCTAGTGTGAATGTGTGTGTGTACATGTGATAGGGAATATAGATTGTAAGCTCCACTGGGGCAGGGACTGATGTGAATGGCCAAATATTCTCTGTAAAGCGCTGCGGAATATGTGTGCGCTATATAAATAACTGGTAATAAATAAATAATAAATAAATAAATAAATAAACCCTTATAACACTAAATATCCCTCCAAGCCTATACTATAAGCACGATCAGGCAACAGACCCGGGAGTAGCAAGCTGAAATGCAAGTAGAGACTTGTTTGGGCGCCCATTACTTTAGTCGGGATTAGGTGTTTTGCGTGCCTAAACCAGAATGTAATGGGCACGATAACTGGGGGCATTTGAATATCACCCCTCGATCTCCCATCACTTAAGAAGGGAAATTGGGGGTGCGATAACATTTGATTTCCCCCATAGGTTGTCAGAGAGGTGTATTGTTAATTATGTCTTCCCTTCACAAATGCCAAATATCATAAAGGGTGATATAAACAAGAACATTAGTTAACATTAACTTAGCTTGAGTGGGAGAGTAAATCAATAGCACATTTTACACACACACCAAAACAAAACAAAACAAAAAAAAAAAAAGATTCTCAGTGTCATCGTATCTGCAAGTTTGCCACCAGCTTAGAGGAACGAGGGTACCGCTGAACATTGGAAACCTGCAATTTCTATGCCTGAAAACGAGATTTATGGTAAGAACTTACCGTTGTTAAATCTCTTTCTGCGAGGTATACTGGGCTCCACAACGATTAACATCGGGGTGTAGAGTAGGGTCTTGATCCGAGGCACCAACAGGCTCAAAGCTTTTGACAGTTCCCAAGATGCACAGCACCGCCTCCTCTATAACCCCGCTTCCGTGCACAGCAGCTCAGTTTCGTTAACCAGCCCAATGCAGTAGCAGGTACCTGAGACGACAATCGCTCGTAGCCAAGTACACCACACACTCACCACAGGAGAGGGTATCAGCAGCTATGCCAACACCAACCCAAAGAAGCCAAATGCGTCAGGGCCCAATGTACCTCGCAGAAAGATTTAACAACGGTAAGTTCTTACCATAAATATCGTTTTCTGCTGCGGGGTACACTGGGCTCCACAAGGATTAACATCGGGGATGTCCTAAAGCAGTTCCTCATGGGAGGGGACGCACTGTAGCGGGCACAAGAACCCGGCGTCCAAAGGAAGCATCCTGGGAGGCGGAGGTATCGAAGGCAGAGAACCTTATAAACGTGTTCCCTGAGGACCACGTAGCCGCCTTGCACAATTGATCAAGGGTTGCACCACGGTGGGCCACCAAAGAAGGTCCAACCGACCGAGTAGAATGGGCTTTAATGGTAGCAGGAACCGGACGACCAGCCTGTACATAAGCATGTGCAATCACCATTCTAATCCATCTGGCCAAAGTCAGCTTGGAAGCAGGCCAGCCATATTTGTGAAAACCAAACAATACAAAAAGAGAATCAGATTTCCTAATGGAGGAAGTACTCTTCAGATATGGAGATCCCGTACCACATCCAAACACCGCTCTTTGGAAGACAACTCAGGAGAAGTAAAGGCCGGAACCACAATCTCCTGGTTAAGGTGGAAGGAAGACACCACCTTTGGTAAATAACCTGGCCGCGTTCTAAGAACCGCCCAGTCATGGTGAAAAATCAAATAGGGAGACTTACAGGATAAGGCACCCAAGTCCGAGACCCCTCTATCTGAAGCAATCGCCAGCAAGAATAGCACCGTAAGGGAAAGCCACTTAAGGTCAGCAGAGGCAAGAGGCTCAAATGGAGACTCTTGTAAGGCCTCCAAAACCACCGACAAGTCCCAAGGAGCCACAGGTGGCACATAAGGAGGCTGAATCCGCAACACACCCTGAGTGAATGTATGGACATCAGGTAGGGTTGCAATTTTTCTCTGAAACCAAACCAACAAGGCAGAGATATGAACCTTGAGGGAGTTCAGGCCCTGTTGTAGAAAGGCCAATAGTTTGGCCGTACTAAACTTGAAAACGTCATGATTGTGAGACGCACACCAAGTAAAAGTAAGCATTCCAGACCCTATGGTAAATCAGAGCAGAAGCCGGCTTACGGGCCTTCAACATAGTTTGAACGACCGACTCAGAAAAAGCCTTGGCCCTCAGGACGGAAGCTTCAAGAGCCATGCCGTCAAAGCCAGACGGGCCAAATCCTGGTAAACACAAGGGCCCTGAACGAGGAGGTCTGGTCGTTGTGGAAGTAGAAGGGGCCGATCCCACGAGAGACCCAGTAGATCAGAGAACCAGTGCCGTCTGGGCCACGCTGGAGTGCCCAGAAGTAGGTTTCCTCCTTCTTGCTTGAACTTCCGGTGTCACTCCTGCCCAGAGTAATACGGAGGGAACAAATACGGTAGCTGAAAGTTCCATGGAATTGCCAGAGCGTCCACGAACGCAGCTTGAGGATCCCTTGTTCTTGCTCCAAAGACCGGAACCTTGTGATTGTGTCGAGACTCCATCAGGTCCACATCTGGAAGACCCCACGTGTCCACGAGAAGTTGAAACACCTCCAGATGGAGGCTCCACTCTCCGGCATGTACGTCCTGACGACTGAGATAGTCCGCTTCCCAGTTCAGGACTCTACCAGAATTACCACTGCGGATATGGCCGGCAAATAGCGCTCCGCCCACTGAAGAATCCGTTATACTTCCCTCATTGCCATGCGGCTTCGAGTGCCGCCTTGATGATTTATGTACGCCACCGTGGTGCCGTTGTCAGACTGTACTTTAACAGGTCTGTTATGTATTAGATCCTGGGCCATCGTCAACGCATTGAACACTGCCTGCAGTTCCAGAATATTGATCGGGAGCAGAGACTCCTCCTTGGTCCACCGACCCTGAAGAGAGTGTTGTTCCAACACTGCGCCCCAACCTCAGACTGGCATCCGTTGTCAGAAGGACCCAGTTGGATATCCAAAAGGGACGGCCCCTGCTCAATTGTTGGTCCTGAAGCCACCAGCTCAGTGACAGGCGGACCTCCGGAGACAAGGAGATCATGTGAGATGTGATCCGGTGAGGCAGGCTGTCCCACTTGGTCAGAATTAACTTCTGCAGAGGGTGAGAAAGGAATTGAGCATACTCCTCCATGTCGAAAGCAGACACCATGAGACCTAGCACTTGCATCGCCGAATGTTTCGACACTTGCGGATGAGATAACAAGCATCGAATCCTGTCCTGAAGCTTCAGGACTTTCTCCTGAGACAGGAACAACCGTTGGTTATGAGTGTCCAATAACGCTCCCAGATGTAACATGCTCCGAGCAGGAACCAGGGAGGATTTCTTCCAGTTGATCAGCCACCCGTGAGCCTACATGCACTGGACCGTCAGATCGAGATGACACAGGAGAAGTTCTGGGGAATTTGCCAGGATCAATAAATCGTCCAAATTCGATAGGATCCTGACCCCTTGACGGTGGAGTGTAGCCGTAATGACCACCATAACTTTGGTGAAAACTCAGGGAGCAGTTGTCAAACCAAAGGGTAACACCCAAAATTGGTAATGACGGTTGCCCACCGCAAGCCTGAGGTACTGCTGATGAGATACCGCAATAGGAATATGTAGGTAGGCATCCTGTATGTCCAGGGAGACCATATAGTCCCCAGGCTCCAAGGCCAGAACAATAGAGCACAGAGTTTCCACACGAAACTTGGAGACCCGCACATGCTTGTTCAAGGACTTCAGATTGAGAATGGGCCACGAGGACCCGTTCGGTTTCGGGACTAGGAACAGCGGTGAATAGTACCCCTTGCCTCTCTGAGCCAGAGGAACCTGTACTACCACTCCTGTGGTCAGGAGGGAATGTACCACTGAGTGCAAAGTGTTTGCTTTTGCCGGATCCAGAGGCACATCTGTCAGGCAAAATCGATGAGGGGGGACGATTCTTGAAGGGTATGGCGTAACCTCGAGCAACGACTTCCCTCACCCAGGTTATCTGAAGTGGTCTTCAACCATTCCTGGGCAAAACCTAGAATCAGCTCCCCACCCTGGGATCCCCCAGAGGGAGGCCAACCCAGGTCATGTGGCAGACTTGTTAGTTCTGGAAGCTGGCTGACGGGAGACCCAGGCACGCATCGGTCTGGGCTTGGCAGGTCTGGAAGCAAGAGCTTGCTTTGGGTACGCCTGACCTTTGGCTATTCCTGGAGGACGAAAGGGCCGAGGGAAAGTACTTTTAGCCTTCTGTGCAGAAGGAGCCGTACTGGGTAGGCAAGCTGTTTTAGCAGTAGCCAGATCAGCCACAATCTTATTGAGGTCTTCTCCAAAGAGAATGTCTACCTTTAAAGGAAGCACCTCCAGGGTTTTCTTGGAATACATATCCACCGACCAGGATCTCAACCAAAGGATACGTCTGGCCAAGACGGACGTAGTAGCAGCCTTGGCCCCGAGCACCCCGGCATCAGAGGCCGCCTCTTTAAGGTACAGAGAAGCCGTGGTAATATACGAGAGACATTGTTGATCATGCTCAGATGCGTTGGAAGGCAGTTCCGCTTCAAGCTCCTGAGCCCATGCCTCAACAGCTTCAGCAGCCCATGTTGCTGCAATGGTTGGCCTATGCACAGCCCCAGTTAGGATATAAATCGCTTTCAAAACAACCCTCCACAAGTCTATCCGTCGGTTCCTTCAGAGAGGTGACGTTAGTTACTGGCAGAGCAGAGGAAACAACCATACGCGCCACATGAGAATCTACGGGCGAAGGGGTTTCCCAATTCTTACATATCTCCACAGAGAGAGGATAGCGAGCCAACAGTCTCTTATTCGGTGTGAATTTTGTCCACGGATTTTCCCAGGATTCCTGATGTATGTCAAACAGGTGTTCAGAATGAGGTAAAACTTCTTTAACCACCTTCTTACGTTTAAATCTATCCGGTTTCTTAGAAACGGCCTCAGGCTCATCAGACACCTGAAGAATGAGCCTAATTACTTCAATCAAATCCGGGACATCCAATGACTTCCCTTCCCCATCAGAAACATCTGTGTCAGTGTCTGTGGGATCAGTATATGCACCATCCTCCTCAGAGGACGTGTCTGGGATAGCAGTGGATTGGGAGGAGGTAATAGCCCGACTTAGTCTTAGGCGGGCGAGAGTGACACTTAGATTTAATCAATGACCGGTGCAAATGCTGTAACTGAGTGGAGATATGATCTGCCCATGGCGGATTAATAGCAGGGACCATAAATTGCTGCAGTGGCACAGGTGGTCCCGCAGGGACCACCAATTTAGTTACAAGCGTGTTTAACAGTGTGGAAAATGTAGCCCAAGGTGTGTCCTGTGATGCCCCCGGTGCTACAGACCCACTGGGAGGTAAGGAACCCCTCCTGAACCTGAACTCTCAGCTGCCATATTTTCCTCCAATGCGTCTCTGCGGCATCACCACCATGCAATGTGGGAGAAGCTCCAGCTCCGTTGCCACGTGTAGCTGACATACTAATGTGCACAATATCGGGCAACCTGGTACAACTCTAAGCAGCGATATACCTAGCAAGAACCCCCAGTGAAAGCTATGACAGCACCGGGAATTCTAGAGATATATAGAGTGACTATAGATCACAAGTAAAAATACACCGTAAGTATACCCATCCTATAATAAAAAGAAAAACCTGATACACTTAGCCCTCTCAGGTACAGTACCGGTAAATCCTTTTCTCGTAGTCCGTACAGGATGCTGGGGTCCATATTAGTACCATGGGGTAGAGACGGGTCCACCAGGAGCCATTGGCACTTTAAGAGTTTAATAGTGTGGGCTGGCTCCTCCCTCTATGCCCCTCCTACCAGACTCCGTCTAGAAACTGTGCCCGAGGAGACGACATACTTCGAGAAGGAATTACACAGATAGCGTCCAGTCAGCGGGGGCAGTGGCTCAAGACCCCGCAGGGCGGACACTGCTCCCCCCCCACCCCTCCCCTCTCAGTCACGCTGCATGGAGGCTGTCGCCAGCAGCCTCCCTGTAAAAAAATAAACTCTGAAATAGGATTTTAATTACCTGCCGGTAAATCCCTTTCTCGTAGTCCGTAGAGTATGCTGGTCGCCCGCCCAGTGCTCATTTTTCCTGCTGATTACGTTGATCTTTTTGCACATTGTTTCATGTGTTCAGTTAACAGCTGTTGCGTTATGCATGCTGGTTGGCGTGACTTATGTTAAAGGCCATGTTAACCGAGATGTTTATGGATGGTGTGAGCTGGTGTGAATCTCGCCACAAGTTTAATAGTAATTCCGCTCTCGAGAATGTCAGTCTCCTCGGGCACAGTTCCTATGCTGAGGTCTGGAGGAGGGGCATAGAGGGAGGAGCCAGTTACACTGTTGAAAAGTCTTAAAGTGCCGAAGGCTCCTGCGGAACAGTCTATACCCCATGGTACTAAAATGGACCCCAGCATCCTCTACGGACTACGAGAAAAGGATTTACCGGCAGGTAATTAAAATCCTATTTCAGAGTTTATTTTTTTACAGGGAGTCTGCTGGCGACAGCCTCCCTGCAGCGTGGGACTGAGGGGGGGGGGGGGAGCAGTGTCCGCCCTGCGGGGTCTTAAGCCACTGCCCCCGCTGACTGGACGTTGAGCTCCAGAGGGGTCTGATCGCGCCCCACCGCAGGGGAACGCTCGCCCCGGCAGCCAGCCGCCACCCCTTCAGGGAGCTGAAATGTGGCGAGTGAGTCACTGTCCCCCCTTGCAAGCAGGGGGACAGTGTGAAGAAGGTGGCTAGAGGGTAGGAGCACGGTCTTAACCGCACTCCTGGAAGGCTCAGCGGTACTGCGGTGTGCGGTGCTGGGAGGGGTGGGGGGGCGCACCCTGGGCCAGCTCCGGACCCTACACTGACCACATGCAGCCTGTGGGGGTCTGTGGATCCAGGCCAGCATGAATTCTTCTGGCTAGTTCATGGAGCGTGAAGACAGCGTCATTGAGGGGGCAGAGCTTCTCCTCAGAGTGGACCCAGCAGCGTTCAGCGCCATTTTCCAGCCTGCAGCTCACTGCCAGTGGATGCCAGGTCCCTCCTGCACGACTCCAGCTATCTGTACGGTACCAGGGGGTTGTAGAAGATGGGGGGGGGGGGGGGGGAGACCGTGTTAAGGCTGACGCGCCTATTAAGGGACACAGTCAGCGCGAGTTTAGGGTCTCCCTATACTCTAACAGCGCTGTGTGTGGGTTGGCTCCAATCTCTGTCTCTCTGCCATTCTTGAGGGGGAAAACTCTGCCCAGTACCCTGTGTATTTGTGGGGTGTTTGAGGGTGTGTGACAACTAGTGTTCACTTTAGGATTTTTTAAGGGCAGGGTGTTGATCATTGAGGAGGGCACATTTTTATTTTGAAATGCACATTTTTGATGTGACGGTTTGCGCACATAGCATAGCGCATATGTCTATAGTTGTTATACATATATTTTCCCCTTAGTATATCATATACCTCTACATACATATAGGACACCCATGTAACACCCAACATCCTGTACTGAGAAACATACTGTATATGTCCAGTCTTCTTGAAAGATTGGCTGTAACTTATACATAAGTAGATAATCATGTCTCCTCCAGTGCTGAAGTGGTTATAATCCGTATGTGTTATAGAACAGAAAAGTTAAGCAGAGGGTTAAAATAAAAATCGGTTCTACTAGGGAAATACTGTAAGCAGTACATAGTAACATAGTATCTGAGGTTGAAAAAAGACAATTGTCCATCGAGTTCAACCTATTTGTGGTCTCCTATGCATGATGATTTGACTAAAATTTCTGACTGATGCTGCTGTCAGCCATTGCATTTTATCCCTATTTATAGTAACTATAATGCATGACTATGCACCATACCCCTGGATATCCTTATCCAATAGGAATTTATCTAACCCATTCTTAAAGGTGTTGACAGATTCCGCCATTACAACTCCCTCGGGCAGGGAATTCCAAACACGTATTGTCCTTACCGTGAAAAAGCCTTTACGCCGTATTGTGCGGAATCTCCTTTCCTCTAACCTGAGCGAGTGTCCACGAGTCCTCTGTGTTGATCTAACCAAAAACAGGTCCCGCGCAAGCTCTGTGTATTGTCCCCTTATATATTTGTAGATGTTGATCATATCCCCTCTTAGTCTCCGCTTTTCCAATGTAAACATGCCTAGTCTTTCAAGCCTTTCCTTGTATTCCATCGTCTCCATGCCCTTAATTAGTTTGGTCGCCCTCCTCTGTACCTTTTCAAGCTCCAGGATATCCTTTTTGTAGTACGGTGCCCAGAACTGTACACAGTATTCAAGGTGTGGCCTCACTAGTGATTTATATAACGGGAGTATAATACTCTCGTCCCTAGCATCAATACCCCGTTTTATGCATGCTAATATCTTATTAGCCTTCTTTGCTGCAGTCCTACTTTGGGTACTACTGCTTAGCTTGCTATCTATGAGGACACCTAAGTCCTTTTCCAGTACAGAATCCCCTAATTTTACCCCATTTAGTAGGTAGGTGTAATTTTTGTTCTTGTTACCACAGTGCATTACCTTACACTTGTCTGTGTTGAAGCGCATTCTCCATTTGGCTGCCCATGCTTCTAATTTAACTAAGTCGTTCTGAAGAGACTCGGCATCCTCCTCTGTATTTATAGCCTTACACAATTTGGTATCATCTGCAAAAATTGACACCATGCTCTCTAGACCTTCTGTTAGGTCGTTAATGAAAATATTGAACAATAGCGGTCCTAATACTGAGCCTTGCGGCACACCACTTAGCACTTCAGTCCAAGTTGAAAAAGATCCATTAACCACAACGCGCTGCTTCCTATTATCTAACCAGTTTTTGACCCAAGTGCATATTGTGCTTCCTAGCCCTGATTCTTGTAGCTTGTATATAAGTCTCATGTGTGGTACAGTATCGAACGCTTTGGCAAAGTCTAAAAAGATTACATCCACGTCTTTACCCTGATCTAGGTTTGCGCTTACTGTTTCATAAAAGCCAAGTAAGTTGGTTTGACAGGATCTGTCCTTCATAAACCCATGTTGATTCCTTTTAATGACCTTATTGGTTTCAAGGAACTTCTGAATACTATCTCTTAGAATACCTTCCAATACTTTCCCCACTATAGATGTAAGACTAACTGGTCTATAATTACCTGGTTCAGCTTTACTTCCCTTTTTGAATATAGGCACTACTTCCGCTATACGCCAGTCTTTGGGAACCATACCTGATATAACTGAATCCTCAAAGATCAAAGATAGCGGTTTTGCCAGTTCAGAGTGAAGCTCCATTAGAACCCTTGGATGAATACCATCGGGCCCTGGTGATTTATTAATCTTTAAATGTTTTAATCGGTCACAGACTACTTCCTCGCTTAAATAAGTACCTATCAGTGTGATATTGTCATTATTGAGATTGTGTGTCAGTCCCTGAATTGGGTCCTCTCTAGTGAATACTGTTGAAAAAAACTCATTTAGTGTGTCCGCTATGTCATTATCATTTTTGCTTAAGACTCCCAACTTGTCTTTCAAAGGGCCTATACTCTCCTTTTTTAATCTCTTGCTATTAATGTATTTAAAGAATTTTTTGGGATTCGCTTTGCTTTCCTTTGCTACTAGTTTTTCAGTTTCTACTTTAGCCGCTCTTATTTCCTTTTTGCAATTTTTGTTACATTCCTTATAGTGCTGAAATGACTCTGCTTCCCCGGCAGATTTGTATTTTTTAAATGCTCGCCTTTTCTTGCCCATAAGTTCCTTAATCTTTTTGTTAAGCCACATCGGTTTATGATTTTTATTCCCTTTTTTGCTACTCATAGGAATATATTTGACTGTATTTTTAGCTAGCAGGAATTTTAGTACCTCCCATTTCTCCGTAGTATTTTTTCCTAAAAACAAACCTTCCCATTCAATATCCCTGAAAAATACCCTCATCTTTTCAAAATTTGCTTTGCTAAAGTTTAAAGTCCTAGTTGAGCCAGTATAGGGCTGTTTGTAGAAACCGATATTGAATGTGACCATATTGTGGTCGCTGTTTCCTATGGGTTCCCCTACTATAATACCCGATACCAAATCCTGATTGTTTGTTAATACCAGGTCTAAGATTGCATTGTACCTAGTTGGTTCCTCAATTAGTTGGACTAGGTAGTTATCATTTAGTGTGTTTAAAAACATACTGCCCCTAGCAGTATCACATGAATCGTTTTTCCAGTTTATCTCTGGATAGTTAAAATCTCCCATCACTACTATGTCTCCTACTCCTGCTGCTTTTTCAATTTGCTTTAGTAACAATTCATCATCAGATGCGTTGATACCAGGCGGCCTATAGCATACACCCAATACTAACTTTTTTGTTCCTTTTTCCCCGCATGCAATTTCTACCCATAATGTCTCAACAGTGTCTACAGTCCCCTCCTGAATATCTTCCCATATATTAGGTTTTAAAAACGGCTTTACGTACAGACACACCCCTCCACCCTTTTTATTTAGTCTGTCTCTCCTAAACAGTGTATAGCCCTCTAGATTGACTGTCCAATCATGAGATTCATCCCACCAAGTTTCAGTAATGCCTATAATATCATACTGTTGCTTGCTGCAAGTATTTCTAGTTCACCCTTTTTACCAGTAATGCTTCTGGCGTTTACATACATACAACTAAGAAGTATTTTCCCTTGCGTTAGGGACATCTTTCACCTTATGTGGCAAGGATGACCTGTAATCGTCATTGGTTAGTGCTTTGGTAAAATCCCTTTTAGTACCCATGTTAGTAACCTTACTGCCTGCTTTTACCCTCCCCCCAACTTCTCCCCCATTTCGTTTACTACCGCCATCCCCACTATTCTCACTGCATGACCCGTAGTTTCTAGCTAAACCCTCCCCCCAGGCTCCTAGTTTAAAATCTCCTCCAACCTTCTAACCATCCTTCCCCCCAGCATGCTCACTACTTGGAAATACTGTAAGCAATACATGCTCACTACTTACCCTGTTCTTTCCCTCTTCGTCAGAGTGCTGTGTTATGCAGGCAGCCACAGCGTGACGTCATTTACAGTCCCTCATCTGCCATCCAGTTGGCTAAGGATAGAAATTGTTTCCAATTTCAGAGATGGGCAGAAAGTAGACAATAACATTGTAACATGCACTCTGACTGTTGCATTCTGTATACAAGGGGGTGATTTATGGTCCTGCAGGGTGCACTGAAAAAGGGCAGGGTGCTTTTTCACATTTAAAAAAATGGGCAGGGTGCAGCAGCCTGCTGAAACAGCCTAGAAGGAACACTAGACAACATGTCTAGGGACACTGTTTCATACGCTGCAGGGGATTTGTCTTCACAGGAAGACTCCATTCCATATAATCAGGATTGCACTGTTTTAGCACAGATCCCAGCTAGAGAGCCAGAATGGTTAGTCTCTCTGAGGGGGGCTATTACTCAGATTTCTGATAGAGTTGCTAGGACCGAGCATAGCCACTCAGGTCCTCCAGTCCTCTATGGTGGTATGGTCTGATACTGCCTCCTTGGGGTCCCCTGCAGTGAATTCTCACAAATGTGCACTTGCAATTATGCAGGATGACACGGACACCGAGGGGGTACAGTTGATGATTACGGCTGTAAGGGATGTTTTGCACATTTCGGACACAGCTCCAGAACAGGTGGAGGAGGCCTTCTTTACAGATAATAAGAAGCCTCCCCTCACCTTCCCGGCATCCAAAGAATTAAATGCTATTGAAAAGGCATGGGAAACTCCAGAAAAGAAATTCCAGATTCCCAAGAGAGTCTTGGTGGCTTTTCCCTTCCCAGAGGAAGATAGGAAGAGATGGGAGTCCCCACCGATAGTCGACGCCTCTGTCTCCAGGCTGTCCAAACAAGTGGTATTACCGGTCCCGGGATCTACTGCGTTAAAGGAGAGATCGCAAGGTGGATGCTACGCTGAAATCCATTTACACGGCTTCAGGGGCTATACTGCGGCATACTATATCCTGTGCTTGGATTGCTAAAGCTATTGGGCCTAATTCTGAGTTGATCGCAGCAGGAACTTTGTTAGAAATTGGGCAAAACCATGTGTACTGCAGGGGGGGCAGATGTAACATGTGCAGAGAGAGTTATATTTGGGTGGGGTTTGTTCAAACTGAAATTCAAATTGCAGTGTAAAAATAAAGCAACCAGTATTTACCCTGCACAGAAACAAAATAACCCACCCAAATCTAACTCTCTCTGCAAATGTTATATCTGCCCTCCCTGCAGTGCACATGGTTTTGCCCAACTGCTAAAAAATTTCCTGCTGCGATCAACTTGGAATTACCCCCATTGAAAGGTGGTCAATCACTCTGCAGGAGCAATGAACTACGCTGGATAAAGGTGATGTTGATTGATTTTTACGTAATATTCAGGATTCTGCAGGGGTTCCTGGTGGATTCCATGAAGGACCTGGGTTCCATGGCTGCGGGGATCTCCATGTCCGTCTCAGCTAGTAGGGGTCTCTGGCTGCGCAACTGGTCTGCGGACGCGGAATCCAGGAAGTGTGTGGAGGGCCTCCCATACAAAGGTCAGGCTCTCTTTGGGCCGGATTCGCATGTTTGTGTGAGCTGGTGTGAATCTCGCCACTAGCCCATGTGACGTGACCGGGATTTCCTCAGTGGCGCCGCGTCTTTGAGCTGCTGTAGCGCAATGACCAGCGGCTCAGCTAGTCGGGCCGCTTGTCATTGCGCACTGCTGGGGGACAGCGGGCCAGGCAGGATCGGTTCGCGGGCCGCATGTTGCCCACCCCTACTCCACGGCCTAGGAGAAAAAGATTTACCGGTAGGTTTAAAATCTTATTTTCTCTTACGTCCTAGAGGATGCTGGGGACTCCGTAAGGACCATGGGGATTATACCAAAGCTCTAGACCGGGCGGGAGAGTGCGGATGACTCTGCAGCACCGATTGAGCAAACATGAGGTCCTCATCAGCCAAAGTATCAAACTTGTAGAATTTTGCAAAAGTGTTTGAACCCGACCAAGTAGCTGCTCGGCAAAGCTGTAATGCCGAGATCCCTCGGGCAGCCGCCCAAGAAGAGCCCACCTTCCTAGTGGAATGGGCCTTTACAGAATTTGGTAACGGCAATCCAGCCGTAGAATGAGCCTGCTGAATCGTGTTACAGATCCAGCGAGCAATAGTCTGCTTAGAAGCAGGAGCGCCAATTTTGTTGGCTGCATACAGGATAAACAGTGCCTCTGTTTTCCTAACCCGAGCATAAATTTTTAAGGCCCTGACTACATCAAGGGACTTGGAATGCTCCAAGTCACCCGTAGCCACAGGCACCACAATAGGTTGGTTCATATGAAACAACGACACCTTAGGTAGAAATTGAGGACGAGTCCTCAACTCTGCTCGATCCACATGGAAAATCAGATAGGGCTCTTGTGAGACAAAGCCGCCAATTCGGACACCCTCCTCGCAGATGCCAAGGCCAACATGATGACCACTTTCCAAGTGAGAAATTTTAATTCAACCATTTAAAGAGGCTCAAACCAGTGTGATTTAAGGAACTGTAACACCACGTTAAGGTCCCACTGGGGGCACAAAAGGAGGTTGGATGTGCAGCACTCCCTTTACAAAAGTCTGGACTTCTGGGAGAGAAGCCAATTCCTTCTGAAAGAATACAGATAAGGCCGAAATCTGCACCTTAATGGAGCCTAACTTAAGGCCCATATCCACTCCTGTCTGTAGAAAGTGGAGAAAACGACCCAGCTGAAAATCTTCCGTAGGAGCATTCTTGGCTACACACCAAGATACATATTTCCTCCAGATACGGTGATAATGCTTCGCCGTTACCTCCTTCCTAGCTCTGATTAGAGTACGGATGACTTCCCCTGGAATACCTTTCCTAGCTAGGATTCGGTGTTCAACCGCATGCCGTCAAACGTAACCGCGGTAAGTCTTGGAACACGCAGGGCCCCTGTTGTAACAGGTCCTCCCTGAGAGGAAGAGGCCATGGATCTTCTGTGAGCATCTCCTGAAGATCTGAATACCAGGCCCTTCGAGGCCAATCTGGAACAATGAGTATTGTCTGCACTCTTGTTCGTCTTATGATTCTCAATATTTTTGAGATGAGTGGCAGTGGAGGAAACACATAGATGACTGAAACACCCACAGCGTCACTAGGGCGTCCACCGCCACTGCCTGAGGGTCCCTTGACCTGGAACAATATGTCCAAAGCTTTTTGTTGAGGCGTGACGCCATCATGTCTATTTGAGGAAGTCCCCAACGACTTGTTACCTCTGCAAAGACTTCTTGATGAAGTCCCCACTCTCCTGGATGGAGATCGTGTCTGCTGAGGAAGTCTGCTTCCCAGTTGTCTACTACCGGAATGAAGACTGCTGACAGAGCGCTTACATGATTTTCCGCCCAGCAAAGAATCCTGGTGGCTTCTGCCATTGCTGCTCTGCTCCTTGTCCCGCCTTGGCGGTTTACATGCGCCACTGCCGTGACGTTGTCTGACTGAATCAGAACGGGAAGGTTGCGAAGAACATTCTCCGCTTGTTGTAGGCCGTTGTATATGGCCCTTAATTCCAGCACATTGATGTGTAGACAAGCCTCCTGGCTTGACCATATTCCTTTAAAATTTCTCCCTTGTGTGACTGCTCCCCCCATCCTCGGAGGCTCGCGTCCGTGGTCACAAGAACCCAATCTTGAATGCCGAACCTGCGACCCTCTAGAAGGTGAGCACTCTGAAGCCACCACAGGAGAGATACCCTGGCCCTGGGGGACAGGCTTATCCTCCGATGCATTTGTAGATGGGACCCTGACCACTTGTCCAGAAGATCCCACTGAAAAGTTCTCGCATGGAACCTGCCGAACGGAATGAACTCGTAGGCCGCCACCATCTTTCCCAATACTCGAGTGCATTGATGAACTGACACTTTCTTTTGGTTTTAGCAGGTCCTTGACCATGTTCTGGAGTTCCTGGGCTTTTTCCATTGGGAGAAAAACCCTCTTTTTTTCCCGTGACCAGAACCATGCCCAAAAATGCCAGCCGAGCCGTCGGGACCAACTGCGACTTTGGCAGATTTAGAATCCAGCCTTGTTGTTGTAGTACTCTCAATGAGAGAGACACGCTTTTCAGTAACTTATCTCTTGATCTTGCCTTTATCAAGAGATCGTCCAAGTATGGGATAATTGTGACTCCTTGCTTTCGCAGGAGCACCATCATTTCCACCATTACCTTGGTGAAAATTCTCAGGGCCGTGGAAAGCCCAAACTGCAACGTCTGGGACTGGTAATGACAGTCCTGTACAGCGAATCTCAGGTACGCTTGATGAGGCGGATATATGGGGACATGAAGGTATGCATCCTTTATGTCTACTGACACCATAAAATTCCCCCCCCCCCTTCCAGGCTGGAGATCACCACCCGGAGAGATTCCATCTTGAATTTGAACCTTTTCAAATATAGGTTCAGGGATTTTAGATTCAGAATTGGTCTGACCGAGCCAACCAGCTTCGGGACCACAAATAGGGTTGAATAAAACCCTTTCCCCTGTTGCACTAGGGGAACCTTTATAATCACCTGCTGTTGACACAGCTTTTGTATGGCAGCTGAAACTATTTCCCTCTCTGGGGGAGAAGCTGGCAAGGCCGATTTGAAAAATAGGCGTGGAGACACCTCTTCGAAGTCCAGTTTGTAGCCTTGGGATACAATTTCGACCACCCAAGGATCCAAATCCGACTGAACCCAGACTTGGCTGAAGAGCCGAAGCCGTGCCCCCACCGGTGCGGACTCCCTCAGCGGAGCCCCAGCGTCATGCGGTGGATTTTGTAGAAGCCGGGGAGGACTTCTGTTCCTGGGAACTAGCCGTAGCTGGTGTTCTTTTCCCTCTACTTCTGGCGAGGAAGGAAGAGCCCCGACCCTTTCTGAACTTATGCGACCGAAAGGACTGCATCTGGTATTGAGGTGTTTTCTTTTGCTGTGGGGGAACGCAAGGCAAAAAAGAAGAAGACTTACCCGCGGTAGCTGTGGAAACCAGGTCCGCGAGGCCCTCCCCAAATAAAACTTCACCTTTGTAAGGTAAAGCCTCCATATGTCTCTTTGAATCAGCATCACCTGTCCATTGACTGGTCCACAGGGACCTTCTAGCAGAAACTGCCATGGCACTGGCTCTTGAACCCAACAACCTAATATCTCTCGCAGCCTCTCTCATATATAACGCTGCGTCCTTAATTTGACCCAAGGTCAACAAAATACTATCTTTATCTAGGATGTCAATGTCAGATGACAAGTTATCTATCCACGCTGCAATTGCGCTACCCACCCATGCCGACGCCACTGCCGGTCTGAGCAGGGCACCCGTATGCGTATAAATTGATTTTAAGGTAGTTTCCTGCCTGCGATCCACAGGATCCTTGAGGGCTGCCGTGTCCGGGGACGGTAGTGCAACCTTTTTGGACAAGCGCGTTAAGGCCTTGTCCACCGTGGGCGAGGATTCCCACCGTAACCTATCCTTTGAGGGGAAAGGATACGCCATAATAATTCTCTTGGGAACCTGCAGTCTCGTCTGGAGTTTCCCAAGCCTTTTCAAATAAAGCGTTCAGCTCATGAGATGGGGGAAACGTTACCTCAGGTTTCTTTTCCTTAAACATGCAGACCCTCGTGTCAGGGACAGCGGGATCCTCTGTGATATGCAAAACCTCTTTTATCACAATAGTCATATATTGAATACTCTTGGCCACCCTTGGGTGTAACCTTGCATCATCATAGTCGACACTGGAGTCGGAATTCGTGTCGGTATCAGTGTCTGATATCTGGGAAAAGGGACGTTTATGGGACCCTGATGGGTCTTGTGACACAGCCAAAGCCATGGATTGACTCCCTGCTTTTTCCTTGGACTCTGCTTTGTCCAATCTCTTATGTAATAAGGTCACATTAGCATTTAAAACATTCCACATATCCAACCAATCAGGTGTCGGCTGTGCCGACTGAGACACCACCACCACCTGCTCTGCATCCTTCCGCTTCAGACAAGTCGACACCCACGTACTGACACCCCCCCACACACTGGGATATATGAATATGGGGATAGCCCTCCAATAAGGCCCTTTGGAGAGACGAGAGAAAGAGAGTATGCCAGCACACACCCAGCGCCCCTAGATACTGAAAACAAAGTCTCAGCCTGTACAGCGCTTATATACACATACATACTATATAATATATATATATATATATATATATATATATATATATATATATATATATATATATATATATATATATATATATATATATACCAATACATCCCTATCCGACTATGTACGCGAACGCAAAATTCCGCGGGGTTTCAGAGTGGCAAATGTGCCAACGATTGGCAGACAAAACCCTGAGTTTGTACGGAAGTGGATAGGTATCCTCAACAAGTGTGCGCTAGACCTAATGGTACTGGTCATAGAAGAAGCTGGCCGTGAACTACAGGTGACACGCACGAAGATCTCAGCATTTGAGAACACCCACCAGGATGTGCTGGAAGATGTGGCCAATTCAAGCTGGCTTAATAAACTACAACAGCAATGCGACCAATATAAGAAGAACTTAATCAAATTTAAAAAGAACAAAAAACACACAGTTGATGCTGATTATGAGGAGAACAGAATCTACAGGTGGCTATCTGGGAGCGCATCAGCAACACGCAATAATGCCTTAGAAAGACGCCGTAGACCGTGGCAACCTCGGCGTCCACAAAATTATACTTCAACGCCTCGAAATAATAGCGACAGTGAATTCGCAATCTCTGAATCAGACGAAGCCTCTACGTCAGAGAGGATCCCTTTAGGCCAAGGTGGGGCCACCCAGAGGGGTGGAGAAAGACCACCCGCAGGGGCGGGCAGAACAAAAGAAATAAGAGAAGTCAGGCGAAATCCCTCCCGCAAAAAGACAGCTTGATTTTTAATCTGTCAAAAAGGATACTACAGCCAACAGAAATTCAAGTATTACAGAAAGGCCTGGCCTTCGTGCCTACCAACATGCACGATGAATTTACATGGAGACTCGACCATCACAAGTTCTCCAGAAATCTACGTTTAAAGGAACATTTCCAACACCAAAAGAGGATACCGGAGAGCTCGTCTCTTGAATTGTTCTTAATGGGCAAGACAAGATCGAAATTTGATCCAGTGTCGGTCAATCCATCATTAAAAACGTTCGACCGTTTACTACACGATTCGGTGACGAGATTCAGAATGGCACCTGGTAAAGTACATAAAAATCTATCCAGAGAAGAAGCCTCTGCGGTAAAACGCCTGAGCACATATGAGGATATAATTATCAGGCCAGCCGATAAAGGCGGGGCCATTGTGGTACAAGACATCACTGACTATCGTCATGAAATTGAACAACAGTTGTCCGAAGAAGGAGTATACAGTCGTCTACCCGGGAACCCTACAAGCAAATTCCAAAAGGAACTGCGTGAGATGTTGGGAGTAGCTGTACAACAACAACACATCACCCCCAGGATCTGTAATGAATTATTAGTGGAACATCCGAAGGTGCCGGTGTTATACACATTGCCGAAGCTACACAAAGACAGCAGGAATCCGCCCGGTCGACCGATTATATCGGCGCGGGGTTCCTTATATTATCCTGTGGCACAATTATTGGATTATCTGCTTCAACCATTGTTGAGCAAGAAGGAGACTTTCTTGAAAGACACCACAGAATTCTTGAAATTGTTAGGTGGTGTTTCCGAAGTACCTAAGGGAACATGGTTATGCTGCCTAGACGTATGTAGTCTTTATACGTCGATCCCCCATGAGGGTGGATTACGGGCGATGAAAAATTTTTTACAACAATTTCTAGATCCTATATTATTCAACCATGATCTTTTTTTGAAATTGTTAGAGTTGACCCTCTATAGAAATTATTTCCTCTATGACGGTCAATACTACTTACAACAACGGGGGTGTGCAATGGGGTCCCCTGTGGCCCCGTCGTACGCCAACGTTTATATGTTTGAGCAAGAAGAGCAATTGTTTCTAAATCATGCAGAGATATCCGGTAGCATTAAAGTATATACTCGTTATATCGATGATATTTTTGTATTGTGGACGGGAAACATAGATGCATTAATGAATGTATTAGATGAGATCAATGGTGGGACATCGGCAGTGAAATTCACCATTCAGTATAGTGAAGTTCAGGCACATTTTCTAGATGTACAAGTAAATGTTATTGAAGGGAGGATAGCAACAGAGGTGTTTCATAAAGATGTGGACAGAAATACCTTCTTACTCGCTTCAAGCCATCACCCATCATCGCTGAAGCGGGGTTTGCCCCGCTCTCAAATGATGAGGGTGGCGAGAATCTCAAGTGATCCGCTAAAAGCTGCAATCTCCATTGATAGATTAATAGCCAAATTTACGGCACGGGGCTATGATCCTAAAATGCTTCAGGATAACAAACAACAGGTGTTAAAAATACCTAGAACCCAATTACTACAGTCACGCACTAAATCATCTGCTAAAGTCCTCCCATGGGTTAGCAGTTTTACAACAGCTAGCCCTGTAATTAATCGAGCCACCAAGGCCTTGTGGCCAATTGTAGCCTCAGACAAAGATCTGTCTTGTTTCAAAGATGTACGCCCTATAGCAGCGTTCAAAAGGGGCCGCAACCTGAGGGATAGGCTGATGATTACTGACATCACAGGGAGAGGGATTCCCAAATTACCTAATGTGTATGTGAAACCAGCAGGTTGTTACGGTTGTCATAATTGCACTACATGGTGACCTGCAAATCGTTCAAACACCCACACTCACATAAAAAGTATGACATCCGGCATGTGCTCACATGCACTTCTTCTTTTGTGGTGTATGTGATCACATGTCCTTGTGGTTTATATTATGTGGGGCAGACCTCCCGTAAATTTCGGGAGCGGATGGCTCTGCACAGGTCCGCCATCCATTTATCAGCTGAAGGTAAATCCATGGACCAGCCTGTGGCCCGTCATTTTAGAATGATGGGCCATTCCCTTTCTGATCTGAAGCATTTTTTAATTGATCATGTGGTGGAATCCCCTCGTGGAGGTGATCGCATCAAAGCTCTGTGTTTATTAGAATCCAGATGGATTGTCCGGTTGGGTACTATATCACCGGACGGATTAAACGACAAAATCAACTGGAATAGCCTGAGATGAGGTGTCCCTGAAGTTCGTGTTGTACTTGCAGTCTATCCCCCAAAAGATAGAATTTAGTTTATCTATAGATAACTCTGAGTACTTGCGGGTGAGAGGTGATCTATATGGTTAATTGACTGTTGTATAAAAAGTATAAAAAGTGCAATAATATGTTAATATTTAGAGTATCCAGGTTTATGTATTGTCATGCAAACGTTTTTTAACCTTGTTTTTAAACACATTATGCTTGCTTTGCCAGGTCCGCCCACATGCCGCACTGCTTGACGACACGGAAGCCGGACTTACAGGACAGGAGCGCAAGCTAAGGGTTGCTTAGCAACCACGTCTTGCGTGACCCGGAAGTGAGATCCCGGGAGTGAATCAGCAGCAGCAGCTGTGGACGCGGACGCCGGCAACAGGTGAGGTTTGGCATCAGGTATATAAATGTTCTTTGTGTGTATGTCTTGTTTGTTTTGGTGGGTCCTGACGAAGGGGCGCATGCCCCGAAACATGTTGATCACAGCACCTTGAATAAAAGCCTTATTGGAACGAGTCCCTGGAGTGCCGTGCCTATTGTATGGGTATATATTATATATTAATATAAAAATATATATATATATATATATATATAAAAATATATATAATTATATATATATATATATATATATATATATATATATATATATATATATATATATATATATATATATATATATATATATATATATACACACACACATACACACACACACACACATGTTGAGTATCCCATATCCAAATATTCCGAAATACGGAATATTCCGAAATACGGACTTTGAGTGAGATAGTGAAACCTTTGTTTTTTGATAGCTCAATGTACACAAACTTTGTTTAATACACAAAGTTAATAAAATATTGTATTAAATGACCTTCAGGCTGTGTGTATAAGGTGTATATGAAACATAAATGAATTGTGTGAATGTAGACACACTTTGTTTAATGCACAAAGTTATAAAAAATATTGGCTAAAATGACCTTCTTGCTGTGTGTATAAGGTGTATATGTAACATAAATGCATTCTGTGCTTAGATTTAGGTCCCATCACCATGATATCTCATTATGGTATGCAATTATTCCAAAATACGGAAAAATCCCATATCCAAAATACCTCTGGTCCCAAGCATTTTGGATAAGGGAGACTCAACATATACATATTTTATATATATATATATATATATATATATATATATATATATATATATATATATATATATATATATATATATACATATATATATATACATATATATATACATATATATATATATATACACACACACACACACATATATATACACATACATACACTGCTCAAAAAAATAAAGGGAACACTAAAATAACACATCCTAGATCAGAATGAATGAAATATTCTTATTGAATACTTTGTTCTTTACATAGTTGAATGTGCTGACAACAAAATCACACAAAAATTATCAATGGAAATCAAATTTATTAACCCATGGAGGTCTGGATTTGGAGTCACCCTCAAAATTAAAGTGGAAAAACACACTACAGGCTGATCCAACTTTGATGTAATGTCAAACAAAAAATGTAAAACAAGTCAAAATGAGGCTCAGTAGTGTCTGTGGCCTCCACGTGTCTGTATGACCTCCCTACAATGCCTGGGCATGCTCCTGATGAGGTGGCGGATGGTCTCCTGAGGGCTCTCCTCCCAGACCTGGACTAAAGCATCCGCCAACTCCTGGACAGTCTGTGGTGCAACGTGGCATTGGTGGATGGAGCGAGACATGATGTCCCAGATGTGCTCAATTGGATTCAAGTCTGGGGAATGAGCGGGTCAGTCCATAGCATCAATGCCTTCGTCTTGCAGGAACTGCTGACATACTCCAGCCACATGAGGTCTAGAATTGTCTTGCATTAGGAGGAACTCGGGGCCAACCGCACCAGCATATAGTCTCACAAGGGGTCTGAGAATCTCATCTCGGTACCTAATGGCAGTCAGGCTACCTCTGGTGAGCACATGGAGGGCTGTGTGGCCCCCCAAAGAAATGCCACCCCACACCATTACTGACCCACTGCCAAACCGGTCATGCTGGAGGATGTTGCAGGCAGCAGAACGTTCTCCTTGGCGTCTCCAGACTCTGTCACGTCTGTCACATGTGCTCAGTGAGAACCTGCTTTCATCTGTGAAGAGCACAGGGCGCCAGTGGCGAATTTGCCAATCTTGGTGTTCTCTGGCAAATGCCAAACATCCTGCACGGTGTTGGGCTGTAAGCACAACCCCCACCTGTGGGCGTCGGGCCTTCATACCACCCTCACGGAGTCTGTTTCTGATCGTTTGAGTAGACACATGCACATTTGTAGCTTGCTGGAGGTCATTTTGCAGGGATCTGGCAGTGCTCCTTCTGTTCCTCCTTGCACAAAGGTGGAGGTAGCGGTCCTGCTGCTGGGTTGTTGCCCCCTACGGCCTCCTCCACGTCTCCTGATGTACTGGCCTGTCTCCTGGTAGCGCCTCCATGCTCTGGACACTACGCTGACAGACACAGCAAACCTTCTTGCCACAGCTAGCATTGATGTGCCATCCTGGATGAGCTGCACTACCTGAGCCACTTGTGTGGGTTGTAGGGAAGTCATACAGGCACGTGGAGGCCACACACACTACTGAGCCTCATTTTGACTTGTTTTAAGGACATTACATCAAAGTTGGATCAGCCTGTAGTGTGTTTTTCCACTTTAATTTTGAGGGTGACTCCAAATCCAGACCTCCATGGGTTAATAAATTTGATTTCCATTGATAATTTTTGTGTGATTTTGTTGTCAGCACATTCAACTATGTAAAGAACAAAGTATTCAATAAGAATATTTCATTCATTCTGATCTAGGATGTGTTATTTTAGTGTTCCCTTTATTTTTTTGAGCAGTGTATATATAATTTGCACCAAATAAATGTGCCCCCCCCCCCCCTCGTTTTTTGTCCCCTGTTACTTGATCAGCAGGGGAGAGTCCGGGAGCAGCTTCTCTGCAGCATGCTGTGGAGAAAATGGCGCTGGTTAGTGCTGGAGGATCAAGCCCTGCCCCCTCGACAGCGGGCTTCGGTACTGCTAATTTTTTTATACTGGCGGGGGTTTTATAATATACTGCCTTCGCAGTATCTAATAATGGTGCCAGTTTTATTTGAGGTAATTCTTGCTGCCCAGGGCGCCCCCCCTGCGCCCTGCACCCTTGCTGTGCCTTGTGTGTGTGTGGGAGCAATGGCGCGCAGAGCGACCCCTTTCTGAAGAACTGAAGTCTTCTGCCGCCTTTGACGTCTTCTTACTTCTTATACTTACCCGGCTTCTATCTTCCGGCTCTGTGAGGAGGACGGCAGCGCGGCTCCGGGACGAACAGCGAGGACGACACCTGTGTTCCGACCCTCTGGAGCTAATGATGTCCAGTAGCCTAAGAAGCAGAGCCCATCAGTCCAGAAAAGTGGGTCTGCTTCTCTCCCCTCAGTCCCATGGTGCAGGGAGCCTGTTGCCAGCTGTGCTCCCTGAAAATAAAAAACCTAACAAAAGTCTTTTCAGAGAAACTCAGTAGAGCCCCCCTGCAGTGCATCCAGTCTCCTCTGGGCACAGGATCTAACTGAGGTCTGGAGGAGGGGCATAGAGGGAGGAGCCAGTTCACACCCATCTAAAGTCTTAGAGTGCCCATGTCTCCTGCGGAGCCCGTCTATACCCCATGGTCCTTACGGAGTCCCCAGCATCCTCTAGGACGTAAGAGAAATATAAAAGACGTGCCCCCACCCGATCACACTCCCGCAGAGGAGCCCCAGCATCATGCTGTGGCTTTTGCAGAAGTAGTTGCTGACTTCTGCTCCTGGGAGCTTGACGGTGTTGTAGATTTTCTATCTTTTCCTGTGACAAAAGGGGTACTCTTAGCCTTTTTGTACTTGTTGGGCCAAAAGGACTGCATAGTATGAGAATGATATACTTTTTTTTAGCTGGTGTAGCTGCCGACGGCAGAAAGGCTGACTTGCCAGATCTAGTAGTTGATATCATGGCATCTAGTTTCCAAAGAGGGCCTCACCATTGTAGGAGAGCGCCCAATATTTCTTTTGGATTCAGCATCAGCATTCCATTGGCGGATCCAGAGCGCCCTGTGGCTGAAATCGCCATAGTAGAGGCCCTTGAGCCCAGTAAGCCTATGTCCTTCATAGCCTCAACCAAGTAACCTGCAGAATCTTTGATATGTCCTAGAATTTGCAGCATATCATCTTTATCAACTGTGTCAATATTAACAATTAAATTGTCTGCCCACTTTTCCACTGCGTTACCTACCCACGCAGAAACAATCACGGGCCTGAGTAACGTACCCATAGCAACATAGATGGACTTTAAAGTAGTCTCTAATTTGCGGTCAGCAGGTTCTTTTAATGAAGCTTACCCTGGGGCAGGTAAAACGATTTTCTTTGTCAACCTAGAGACTGAGATGTCTATCATTGGGGGCGACTCCCACTTACGCCTATCCTCTTCAGGGAAAGGGTACGCTATCCTTAGACGGAGGAAAAGTCACCACCTGTTTTTTATTTAATTTAAAATAATCTTTTTCCTCAGGTGGAGGTGTTGTGTCAGGAAATTCCAACACCTCTTTTATAGTGACTATCATACATTGAATGCTCTTAGCCAGTTTGGGATCTACCCCCTCAAATCTCCAGTGTCGGAATCTGTGTCAGTGTCCCTTTGCATAATTTGGGTCAGAGACCTTTTCTGGGAACAGGAAGGGTCCCGAGTGGGTGACGTGGAGGAATCAGCAAACAGAGCATCCTCCACAGACTGTCTTGCTTTGTCTCTTGTTCAGACTCAGAGAATTTACATATTACTCTGCAGCTTTCACACCCACAGAACACTCTTGTGCCTCCAAAATGGTTTCCTCTGGGGAAGAACTTTCTCTAGACCTGTTACACACGTGTACAGTCACACCACTCACACACACAGGGCAGCTATTGGGGACAGATCTCCCCAAAGTCTGCCAGAGAGACCCAGAGGGGATTGCCAGTCCACACCACACGCTCTATATGTACAGGCTGAGTATCCCATATCCAAATATTCCGAAATACGGACTTTTTTGAGTGAGAGTGAGATAGTGAAACCTTTGTTTTTTGATGGCTCAATGTACACAAACTTTGTTTAATACACAAAGTTATTAAAAATATTGTATTAAATGACCTTCAGGCTGTGTGTATAAGGTGTATATGAAACATAAATGAATTGTGTGAATGTAGACACACTTTGTTTAATGCACAAAGTTATAAAAAATATTGGCCATAATTACCTTCAGGCTGTATGTACAAGGTGTATATGAAATATAAATGCATTCTGTGCTTAGATTTAGGTCCCATCACCATGATTTCTCATTATGGTATGCAATTATTCCAAAATACGGAAAAATCCCATATCCAAAATACCTCTGGTCCCAAGCATTTTGGATAAGGGATACTCAACCTGTATTACATACAATGAATATACATACAGGTTGAGTATCCCTTATCCAAAATGCTTGGGACCAGAGGAATTTTGGATATGGGATTTTTCCGTATTTTGGAATAATTGCATACCATAATGAGATATCATGGTGATAGGACCCAAGTCTAAGCACAGAATGCATTTATGTTACATATACACCTTATACACACACAGCCTGAAGGTAATTTTAGCCAATATTTTTTATAACTTTGTGCATTAAACAAAGTGTGTGTACAGTCACACAATTCATTTATGTTTCATATACACCTTATACACATAGCCTGAAGGTCATTTAATACAATATTTTTAATAACTTTGAGTATTAAACAAAGTTTGTGGACATTGAGCCATCAAAAAACAAAGGTTTCACTATCTCAGTCTCACTCAAAAAAGTCCGTATTCGGAATATTCCGTATTACGGAATATTTGGATATGGGATACTCAACCTGTATATACCAAAACAGCGCTTTTTATCCAATGTGAAGCCAGCAGACTTCAATAAATGATGTGCTCCCCTCCCCTTCTATAACACCCTGGTGCTTGTATCAGCGGTGTGAGAGGAGAAGTAGCCTGTAGGATCAGCGCTCCGGCGTCTCTGTGAGGAGAAAATGGCGCCAAATAAGTGTTACAAGCAATTCTGAGGTGAAGCTCCGCCCCTTGTAATGGCGCGGTTCAGCCACAGTAATATTTATACTGGCGGGGGTAGTGTACATCAGCGGCTCACATGTATGTACATTTCGCCAGTGAGAGTAAGGATTTACACCTTTCAATCGTTGCAACCTAAGTCTTAAAGAACAATAACATATAAACTTCTTTGGAGAGGTTGGAATCCTCTCTCCTTTTGGCAGCAAACACGGTTACTTGGATTGTTTCTTCAGCGAGTGGGTGTGGACGCCACTGCAATGCCACTTATATAGCTTAAGTGTGACCTTACACATCATAAAAAGAAGCCATGTAACATTATAATAAGAATTTACTCACCGGTAATTCTATTTCTCGTAGTCCGTAGTGGATGCTGGGGACTCCGTAAGGACCATGGGGAATAGACGGCTCCGCAGGAGACTGGGCACATCTAAAGAAAGATTTAGGTCTATCTGGGGTGCACTGGCTCCTCCCCCTATGACCCTCCTCCAAGCCTCAGTTAGGACACTGTGCCCGGAAGAGCTGACACAATAAGGAAGGATTTTGAATCCCGGGTAAGACTCATACCAGCCACACCAATCACACTGTATAACTCGTGATAGGAACCCCGGTTAACAGTATGATAACAACGGAGCCTCTGAACAGATGGCTCGCAATAACAACCCGATTTGTGTAACAATAACTATTTACAAGTATTGCAGACAATCCGCACTTGGGATGGGCGCCCAGCATCCACTACGGACTACGAGAAATAGAATTACCGGTGAGTAAATGCTTATTTTCTCTGACGTCCTAGTGGATGCTGGGAACTCCGTAAGGACCATGGGGATTATACCAAAGCTCCCAAACGGGCGGGAGAGTGCGGATGACTCTGCAACACCGAATGAGAGAACTCCAGGTCCTCCTCAGCCAGGGTATCAAATTTGTAGAATTTTGCAAACGTGTTTGCCCCTGAACAAGTAGCAGCTCGGCAAAGTTGTAAAGCCGAGACCCCTCGGGCAGCCGCCCAAGATGAGCCCACCTTCCTTGTGGAATGGGCTTTTACAGATTTAGGCTGCGGTAGTCCCACCGCAGAAAGCGCCAGCTGAATAGTGCTACAAATCCAGCGCGCGATAGTCTGCTTAGAAGCAGGAGAACCCAGTTTGTTGGGTGCATACAGGATAAACAGCGAGTCAGTTTTCCTGACTCCAGCCGTCCTGGAAACATAAATTTTCAGGGCCCTGACTACGTCCAGTAACTTGGAATCCTCCAAGTTCCTAGTAGCCGCAGGCACCACAATAGGCTGGTTCAAGTGAAACGCTGATACCACCATCGGGAGAAACTGAGGACGAGTCCTCAACTCTGCCCTATCCATATGGAAAATCAGATAAGGGCTTTTATAGGACAAAGCCGCCAATTCTGACACACGCCTGGCCGAAGCCAGAGCCAACAGCATGACCACTTTCCACGTGAGATATTTCAAATACACAGTCTTAAGTGGTTCAAACCAATGTGATTTCAGGAACTCCAAAACCACATTGAGATCCCAAGGTGCCACTGGGGGCACAAAAGGAGGCTGAATACGCAGAACTCCTTTGACAAAAGTCTGAACTTCAGGCAGTGAAGCCAGTTCTTTCTGGAAGAAAATCGACAGGGCCGAAATCTGGACTTTAATGGACCCCAATTTGAGGCCCAACGTCACCCCTGCTTGCAGGAAATGCAGGAATCGACCCAGTTGAAATTCCTCCGTTGGGGCCTTCCTGGCCTCACACCAAGCAACATATTTCCGCCAAATGCGGTGATAATGTTTTGCGGTGACATCCTTCCTGGCTTTGATCACGGTAGGGATGACTTCCTCCGTAATGCCCTTTTCCTTCAGGATCCGGTGTTCAACCGCCATGCCGTCAAACGTAGCCGCGGTAAGTCTTGGAACAGACAGGGCCCCTGCTGCAGCAGGTCCTGTCTGAGCGGCAGAGGCCAAGGGTCCTCTGAAAGCATCTCTTGAAGTTCCGGGTACCAAGCTCTTCTTGGCCAATCCGGAACCACGAGTATAGTTTTCACTCCTCGCCTTCGTATTATTCTCAGTACCTTGGGAATGAGAGGCAGAGGAGGAAACACATAAACCGACTGGTACACCCACGGTGTTACTAGAGCGTCCACTCAGTGCTAACACATGATTTTCCGCCCATCGGAGAATCCTTGTGGCTTCTGCCATTGCCCTCCTGCTTCTTGTGCCGCCCTGTCTGTTTACATGGGCGACCGCCGTGATGTTGTCTGATTGGATCAGTACCGGCTGGTTCTGAAGCAGGGGCCTTGCTTGGCTTCGGGCATTGTAAATGGCCCTTAGCTCTAGAATATTTATGTGAAGCGAAATCTCCTGATTTGACCACAGTCCTTGGAAATTTCTTCCCTGTGTGACTGCGCCCCAGCCCCGAAGGCTGGCATCCGTGGTCACCAGGACCCAGTCCTGTATTCCGAATCTGCGGCCCTCTAGTAGATGAGCCCTCTGCAGCCACCACAGCAGCGATACCCTGGTCCTTGCCGACAGGGTTATCCGCTGTTGCATCTGGAGATGGGACCCGGACCATTTGTCCAACAGGTCCCACTGGAAAGTCCTTGCGTGGAACCTTCCGAATGGAATTGCTTCGTACGAAGCTACCATTTTTCCCAGGACTCGTGTGCATTGATGTACCGACACCTGTCCCGGTTTTAGGAGGTCTCTGACTAGAGATGACAACTCCTCGGCTTTTTCCACTGGAAGAAACTTTTTTTTGGTCTGTGTCGAGAATCATTCCCAGGAACAGAAGACGTGTCGTCAGGACCAGCTGTGACTTTGGAATATTGAGAATCCAGCCGTGCTGTTGTAGCACTTCCCGAGAAAGTGCTACCCCCACTACCAACTGTTCCCTGGACCTCGCCTTTATCAGGAGATCGTCCAAGTACGGGATAATTAAAACTCCCTTCTTGCGAAGGAGTATCATCATTTCGGCCATTACCTTGGTAAAGACCCTCGGTGCCGTGGATAACCCAAACGGCAGCGTCTGGAACTGATAATGACAGTCCTGTACCACAAATCTGAGGTACTCCTGGTGAGGAGGGTAAATGGGGACATGCAGGTACGCATCCTTGATGTCCAGGCTCGCAATAACCGCCCTGAGCGATTCCATCTTGAACTTGAACCTTTTGATATAAGTGTTCAAGGATTTTAGATTTAAGATGGGTCTCACCGAACCGTCCAGTTTCGGTACCACAAACATTGTGGAATAGTAACCCTTCCCTTGCTGAAGGAGGGGTACCTTGACAATCACTTGTTGTGAATACAGTTTTTGGATAGCCACCAACACTGCCTCCCTGGCAGAGGGAGTTGCTGGTAAGGCAGATTTTAGAAAACGGCGGGGGGGGGGGGGACGGGGGGGGGGGGGGGGGGGGGGGGACTCGAATTCCAGCCTGTACCCCTGAGATACTACTTGAAGGGCCCAGGGATCCACCTGTGAGAGAGCCCACTGTGTGCTGAAATTTCTGAGACGGGCCCCCACCGTACCCGGATCCGACTGTGAAGCCCCAGCGTCATGCTGTGGACTTACCGGACGCGGGGGAGGACTTTTGCTCTTGGGAACTGGCTGTATGCTGCAGCTTTTTCCCTCTACCTTTGCCTCTCGGCAGAAAGGATGCGCCTCGAGCCCTCTTGTGTTTATGGGGCCGAAAGGACTGTACTTGATAATACGGTGCCTTCTTTTGCTGTGGGGTAGCCTGTGGCAAAAATGTCGATTTCCCAGCCGTAGCTGTGGAAACGAGGTCTGAAAGACCATCCCCAAACAGTTCCACCCCCTTATAAGGCAAAACTTCCATGTGCCTTTTTGAATCGGCATCACCTGACCACTGCCGAGTCCATAACCCCCTTCTGGCGGCAATGGACACTGCGCTTATTTTTGATGCCAGCCGGCAAATATCCCTCTGTGCATCACGCATGTATAAGACAGCGTCCTTTATATGCTCTACTGTCAGCAAAATAGTGTCCCTATCCAGGGTATCAATATTATCCGACAGGGAATCTGACCACGCAGCAGCAGCACTGCACATCCATGCTGATGCAATCGCTGGTCGCAATATAATGCCCGTGTGTGTATATATAGCTTTTAGGGTAGCCTCCTGCTTTCTATCAGCAGGATCCTTTAGGGTGGCCGTATCCGGAGACGGTAGTGCCACCTGTTTTGATAAACGTGTAAGCGCTTTATCTACACTAGGGGACGTTACCCAACGTGACCTATCCTCTGGCGGGAAAGGGTACGCTGCCAATAACCGTTTAGAAATTATCAATTTCTTATCGGCGGAAGTCCAGGCTTCCTCACACACCTCATTTAATTCCTCAGATGCAGGAAAAACTACTGGTAGTTTTATCTCACCGAACATCATACCCTTTTTTGTGGTACCTGGGGTACTATCAGAAATGTGTAATACATTTTTCATTGCCTCAATCATGTAACGGGTGGACCTATTGGAGGGTACACTAGTCTCGTCGTCGTCGACACTGGAGTCGGTATCCGTGTCGACATCTGTGTCTGCCATCTGAGGTAGCGGGCGTTTTAAAGCCCCTGATGACATTTGAGACGCTGGAACAGTCACAAGCTGAGTAGCCGGCTGTCCTATGTCGTCAAACCTTTTATGTAAGGAGCTGACACTGTCACATAATTCCTTCCATAAGTCCATCCACACAGGTGTCGACCCCTCAGGGGGTGACAACACATTTACAGGCATTTGCTCTGCCTCCACATCATTTTCCTCATCATACATGTCGACACAGCGGTACCGACACACAGCACACACACAGGGAATGTTCTGACAGAGGACAGGACCCCACAAAGCCCTTTGGGGAGACAGAGGGATAGTATGCCAGCACACACCAGAGCGCTATATACCACAGGGATATCACCTATAAAGAGTGTTTTCCCTTATAGCTGCATATATATATATTATACTGCGCCTAAATTTGTGCCCCCCCTCTCTTTTTTACCCTTTCTGTAGTGCAGGACTGCAGGGGAGAGCCAGGGAGCGATCCTTCCAGCGGAGCGGTGAGGGAAAATGGCGCCAGTGTGCTGAGGGAGATGGCTCCGCCCCTTTTTCGGCGGGCTTTCTCCCGCTTTTTGTGTTATTCTGGCAGGGGTAATTTACACCTATATAGCCTCTGGGGCTATATATGGTGTCAATTTTGCCAGCCAAGGTGTTAATATTGCTGCTCAGGGAGCCCCCCCCCCCCCCCCAGCGCCCTGCACCCATCAGTGACCGAAGTGTGTGGTGTGCATGAGGAGCAATGGCGCACAGCTGCAGTGCTGTGCGCTACCTTGGAGAAGACAGAAGTCTTCAGCCGCCGATTTTCTGGACCTTCTTGCTTCTGGCTCTGTAAGGGGGACGGCGGCGCGGCTCCGGGAACGGACGACGAGGTCGGGTCTTGTGTGCGATCCCTCTGGAGCTAATGGTGTCCAGCAGCCTAAGAAGCCCAAGCTACCACCACTTAGGTAGGTTCGCTTCTTCTCCCCTTAGTCCCTCGCTGCAGTGAGCCTGTTGCCAGCAGGTCTCACTGTAAAATAAAAAACCTAAACTATACTTTCTTTCTAGGAGCTCAGGAGAGCCCCTAGTGTGCATCCAGCTCGGCCGGGCACAGAAATCTAACTGAGGCTTGGAGGAGGGTCATAGGGGGAGGAGCCAGTGCACACCAGATAGACCTAAATCTTTCTTTAGATGTGCCCAGTCTCCTGCGGAGCCGTCTATTCCCCATGGTCCTTACGGAGTCCCCAGCATCCACTAGGACGTCAGAGAAATTATAACTGTGTAAGACATCAATTTGCAATTTATGTATTTAAATAAAATGAAAAGAAGCCAAATAATCATAATGGACATGTATTAATAGGTCATTCACTGCATATTATAAAGATAAATGGAGCTCACCTTGGAGATGCAACCTTGTGCCCTTTAATGAAAATGACTACTTAGTGACTTAGGCTGGTACTTTATCTCCATCTATAGACCTCTTAATACACTAAAGTTACATTAGAGGACACATTAAAAAAATCTACCCATCACATCAACTGTCTTCTTGTCTCTTATATAGAATCATCCCTTTTATAATATTTTATGAGAGCTAAAAAGTTTCTGCATTTAGAAAGGAAAACACCCGACAGTTCACAACACACCGACACGCACACAGCCCATTAAAGCATACATTTTAAGAAGGATTACTATTTTATATAGCATGTGGAACACATACCTTCATCTTTATACTTAATGGTCACTTCGTCATTAGTCAAGAGCTTTCCTCGAAAGACCCTCTGCATCATCAGAACCAACTCATCATAGGTGATGTCCTCATTGTGAATGGGAATTCTGCGGATGTCTTCTCCCAGCTGAGCTTTAATGATCAGCTTGCCGCTCAAGTCCAGTTGTCCATTCATTGTCGTTTCCGTGATGGTTTAGGCAGCTTTAAGATAAGGGTAAGAGATTCATTACAGACCTTTTGCTGGTTGCAAATAAATTCCTATAGAAACTATAAGCAGAAATAAAACAAAATATAATTTCATGGAGCCTTAGAAAATGGGAGCATATCAGTTTTACATTATCCCAGTGTGCTGGCCTGGCTAGAAACCACAAACATAGGGAGTTGTGTATGACCCTGCTGGTCTACTTGCTGCCAGACTCTTAGGTGTCGATTCAGTTGTTTTTGCGTCCCCTTCTAGCCATATTTAGCAATAGGCGCCTATCAGAGCTATTAAATTGTTGCTCTGATCAGACGCCCATTGCTAGTTAAAGGTGTCTATCAGCTCCAGATTTAGCCACGCAAAGCAGCTAAACCAGTCTAAAAAAAACGGAATGGACATCCAAAGTCCGGGTTTGGGCGCACTGACTGTGCACATAATGGCCATTTATGTAGTGCAGACATTGCATAGAATTGAATTTCCCCCAATGTTGGGGTTATTGTGCAAAAAGTTTTTTAAAACTGTGTCTGCCGCGGCTAATGTGTGTCTATTGAAGCAAAAATTGAATAACTCCGATAAACGGCCATTCCTTCATACGGCCAGCAGCTGGTACACGCCACAACTGGCCCATTAAACAGTTCCTGACCTGGTCCCTCCAAGGTCCATTATAAGCCCCTCTCTAACAAGTCATATCTTCCCATCAAGTCTAGTTCCCAAGCTATAGTATTGTGAAGGGATTAATGCAATTCACTATGGGTGACATCATGGCTCTGGAAGGAAAATCAACAATGGCTAAATACTGAAAGGTGAGCTCAGCAAATAAATTTGCATCATTATACATAGATCGGAAAAACAAACAAGGTTCAGTTCTTTTAATAAGATAGCAGTTTGACAAGGACAGGGTAAAACCTATTCTTAAGGACAACATACAGGTCAGCTACATAGCTGTACCACTTCACTTACTCCTGCAATGGAAAAGATTTTTTTTCTTTGACAGGTGGAGAAGGAGGTGTGGCTACAATCACCAGTTTATACGTGTGGCTAACCGCACAGAGAATGGAAAACATAATCCCTCTCTACTGCATGTGTGTACCTTTTACAGACCATGACTAGTGCAGGAGGGACAATCCAACCATTTTCCTATGTAGTGCATTTGAGTTGGATTGGAAACGACAAATATGGGGCTAATTCAAATGGGTTTTTTTGCCGCCACTAGTGGGCACCTGACGGCAGCAATTCAATTTTTCTGCCGTTTGGGCGCCCGACATTTTTTCTTGCAGCCTCCTGAGCTGTGAGGAAAAAAAAAATGTGTCCAAACCCAGCACAAAGCAGACGTTTAGACGTGTTTAGCCATTTTACGTGGCTAAACCCTGTCTGTTTGGGCACGACAAGCGTGATGTGCATGGGCACCCAAACAACAAATGAATAATGACCATTGTTTGGGCGTCTAAACAGTCCCGTTTAGACGGGAATTTTAGACGTCCAAAACAACTGAATTCTCCCCATTCAACCACATGCTTATCCTGCCCCGATGCGTCAGGTTTAGCAGCGTAAAGCAGCTAAGCCCGACCAAAGTTACGGGCATGGCGCAAAAAGTGGGCGCCCATACAGGTCACATTTTAGCTCACCGTCACCTGGGGGTGCAAGCTGAATGCAGGCGCTGGCAACTGATCGCACCCAAATGGAGCAATAATTAAATAGTTCTGTTGGGCACCATCTAGTGGCTGCCAGCAGCGCTATCAATTGAATTCCACCCTATGGCTCTCTGGAATATAGAAAAAAGGGCAGGTAGTGTCGCAGCAACATTTAGTGTGGTGGGTAGGGGTATTTTAAATGAATGAGGGTGTCTACAATTTCTATAGGATCAAAGACAGAGGCTGTCATAGCGCAACTACTAGCTGCCACCAAGGAGTGTGTAAGTCTCCTTATAAAAATACAATAGACACAAAAGAAGGTAGCATTTAGGCTTATCAGGATAGAGAAAAATGTATATACCGCGGATTTAAAGTAAATTACCATTTATTAAAAGCGTTAACATTTAATATACTGTGTAAAGTTGAATAATAAAAGGCAAGAGAGGAAATCCTACTTTTGTCAGTGTCCGAAATTAATAAGACCAGTCTATATAAAAACAACAGAGTCCTGGTTCCTCATTTAAATATAGAGGATATTTAGCGCTCTCAGTTCTTTGGGACGTCTAGTCACTTACAAGCAAAACGCAGTGATAGACTATAAAATCCGGAAAACCACCCAGCAAGTTTAGAGATATTATACCCAGTCAGTGGTATGTGGTCTCGCTTTGTATAGGTAACCCGGTGTGACATGGCATTCAGATTATTCTCTCCAGATAAAGGTCCAGATAAATTGCCAAAGTAGATGGTATCCAAAGGTACTGTGAGGACTAATGTCAGCTCAACGCATTTACGCGTGGAACATCCCACACTTTCATCATGAGCATATAATAAGTGTAGCCCAGAGCTGCCAATTATACTTCCTAAATAAGGTCATTCATTACAGGTGAGCAACAATATATTAAACCGCAGTACAAATTCAATAGGTCTGTTTACCAGAAGACAATCATAATTATTGAGAACAAAGATGTAAATATGCATAGTTAAATGTTAAAACACCCCCCCCCCCCCACACACACACCACCAGAAACAAACAAACCCCAAAGTCACATGATTTCTGAACATTGAGAGCAGATATATGGAAATGAGAGATGATCATGTGAGGACAACCAATCATCCTTCTCCAGATCATGTCTCATAGCAACCAAGTATATAGAAGTGGATTAGATTTAGAGATCAGTATAGTCCTGATTGATAAAATTTAAACCAAAGTATCATACAAGCATAGGGAAATAATTAATTCCATGGAAGGGGAACCCAGTGTTATACTGATTTACGATCAGTGCGATCACAAGCAGCTATGATCAAATCCAACTAAGCAGGATAGGTCAATGATAGCATGTGATGGTGCTGACTTAACGTCAATTGTCATTGTTGCTAAGCGCCAGCAGATGCTTTCAGTACTCATGTATCTGTGTCCCATACTGGAGCGATCATGTGATGATTCCCAAGTGACCGGTGGAACGAATCAGAGGGGGATGTCGCTGAGAGACCGGGAATATGCAGTGGACGTCTAAACCGAATATCAGGATTGAAAACACAATAACAATTTTAAATATAGAAAAAACAAACAAACATTTTTTTTTTTATATATATATATATATATATATATATATATATATATATATATATATATATATATATATATTTATTTATTTAGAATTCATCTTAATCACAGTGATAGTGATGCACAAGAAAAATAAACATATCTAAATGATCTGATATAAACACATTATCATGTGACTAAATCAGATCTAACCAACTGTCTAGGGGCTGTAATTAAAGTAGGGGCTGTAATTAAAGTCGGTGTGTACTGTATTTCTTGTATCTTTCTTAATATCCATTTATTAAAGTCTAAATCTATTCTATTGAAAGCTTCTCGTGTGTATCACTGGTTCATCGTTTACACAACATATTGAGACAAACTGTATTGCTGTAGTTCAGTATGAAAAAAAGAGTAACTAGTGATTCTGTATTCATCTGCAGGGGATAGAGATACAGTGCCTTTGCTAAACTATTCACCCCCTTGGCTTTTTCCCTATTTTGTTACTAAAAAAATTAAATTACAGGTTGTAATGTATCTGAATTTTATGTGATGGATCTGCACAAAATAGTCTTAAGTTGGTGAAGTGAGAAAAATTTATATAAAAAAGAATTTTTATAAAAAATGTTTTTTCAAATTGGCATGTGCATATGTGTTCACCCCTTTTGTTATGAAGCCCCTCAAAAGTTCTGGTGCAACCAATTAAATTTAGAAGTCATATAATTAGTGAAATTAAGTCCACCTGTGTGCAATCTAAGTGTCACATGATGATCTGTCAGTATAAACACACCTTTTCTGAAAGGCCCCAGGGGTTGCAACACCACTAAGCAAGAGGCATCACACCATGAAGACCAAGGAGCTCTCCAAACAAGTCAGGGACAAAGTTGTTGAGAAGTACAAGTCCAGGTTGGAAAGAACATGGTACCACATCAAACCCTGCCAAGAGAAGGCCGGCCACCAAAACTCACAGACCAGGCAAGAAGGGCATTAAGAGGCAGCACAGAGACCAAATATAACCCTGAAGGAGCTGCAGAGTTCCACAGCAGAGACTGGTGTATCTGCGCATGTGACCACAATTAGCTGTACATGCCATAGAGCTGGGCTGGCCAGAAAAAAGCTATTACTTAGTGTTAAAAATAAGAAGGCACGTTTTGAGTTTGCCAAAAGGCATGTGGACGACTCCCCAAATGTATGGAGGAAGGTGCTCTGGTCAGATGAGACTAAAATTTAACTTTTCGTCCACCAAGGAAAACGCTATGGTCTGGCGCAAACCCAACACATCCCATCACCCCAAGAACACCATCCCCACAGTGAAACATGGTTGTGGCAGCATCATGTTGTGGGGATGTTTTTCAGCAGCAGGGACTGGAAAACTGTTTCGAGTCAAGGGAAAGATGGATGGTGCTAAATACAGGGATATTCTTGAGCAAAACCTGTTTCAGTCGGCCTGCGATTTGAGAATGGGTCGGAGGTTAACCTTCCAGCAGGACAATGACCCTGAACCATACTGCTAAAGCAACACTCGAGTGGTTTAAAGGGGAAACATTTAAATGTGTTGAAATGGCCTAGTCAAAGCCCAGATCTCAATACAATTGAGAATCTGTGGTCAGACTTGAAGATTGCTGTTCACAAGCGGAAACCATCCAACATGAAGGAGCTGGAGCAGTTTTGCCTTGAGGAATGGGCAAAAATCCCAGTGGCAAGATGTGGCAAGCTCATAGAGACTTCTCCAAAGCGACTTGCAGCTGTAATTACTTCAAAAGGTGGCTCTACAAAGTACTGACTTTAGGGGGGGATGAATATTATGCACGCTAAAGTTTTCTGTTATTTTGTCCTATTTGTTGTCTGCTTCAAAAAAAAAAAAAACACATCTTCAAAGTTGTAGGCATATTCTGTGAATGAAATGAGGCAAACCTTCAAACAATCCATTTTAATTCCAGGTTCTAAGGCAACAAAACATGAAAAAAGCAAAGGGGGGTGAATACCTTAGCAAGGCACTGTATGCCAATTAAATATCATATTTAAGGTCAAAGTCCAGAGTATCCATCTTTGTTTGCCTACATCAGGTTAAGAAAGACCACGCTTTTAATAGAATATTGTCTCCAAATTTAATCAGGATGACAAAATGAAACATGTATAGCAGCATTGGGATATCCCATACAAAGATTGGGATATCTTTTATATATCATATCCTTTCTATGTCTATTTTCATGATGGACTGGCTGAAGAAAATACAAGTTTACAGTTCTCTACCATCAGGCAGTATTTTAAAATGTGACAATCCAGGAGAAAAAAAAATGAAGGCTATAGGGCCAATTCAGTTGTTTTGGGCATCTAATTTTCCCATCTAAACGGGACTGTTTAGACGACCAAACAATTGTCACAATTCAATTGTTTGAGCGCACATGCATATCATACCCAGACAGGCAGGGTTTAGCTGCTTTGGGCATACAAACTCCCGTTCGGACATCCAACGTGCACATTTTTTCCTTGCACCTCAGCAGGCTGTGAGAAGAAAGGTCATCCCACTGCTAGCGGGCATCAAAACGGAGCAACAATTGAATTGCTCTGTTTTGTGCCCCCTGAATGGTAGCTGCAGGGTAAATCGGCCCCTTAAAGTTACAAAACAGATTACAAAAAAAGCTATTTCTTCAAGCTACTGCTAGCAAAACAATCAGTCCCCTTTTAGGTTCACTAGTGAAAAAAAAATGCAGTACATACCATTGGACCTAGTGATTTTAAAGCTTAGACACTGAGCAATTTATTGCAATCTGTGCTGGTAATTTTGTACATTGGAGAAAGGGGGGGGGGGGGGAGAAACCACACAGACTAAATGCTGCTAAAAACTACTACAAGACTGCAAGCATGGCACAACCCAAATACCGTTTGTGCAAACAGCTTTGACCAGATAACATACTGTGGGGCAGATGTATTAACCTGGAGAAGGGATAAAGAAGTGATAAACCAGTGATAAATGCAAGGTGATAACACACCAACCAATCATTACAAGAGCTCCGACTGGCTGGTGTGTTATCACCTTGCGCTTATCACTGCTTTATCACTTCCAATGGGGCATATATGGGAAACTTCCAGTGGCCGAGGTGGTTGCCTATAAATATCTTTAGAGCTGGATCACAGCACATGGTACTTGTCGTCTTCATCATTTTCCAATTACCATTCTAAGATGAACATCTATGGAAAAAAGGAATGGACTCCACAAGACTTCTGAAGGAATCTGACACCAGCAACAAATTTTTTAAATCCTGTAAGTCGTAAGGTGGTTCAGACTTGTTTTTCAGCACATCCCTTAAACGCTTTATCAGATTGAGATATGAGGAATTTGGAAGCAAAGTCAACACCTTGAACTTTTTGTCGTAGTCTTCAAACCATTCCTAAGAAATTTTTGCAGTGTGGCAGAGAGCATTATCCTTCTGCCCACTGCAAACGAAATACCGTTGCTATGAAGGCGTGTACTTGGTCTTCAACAATGTTTAGGTAAGTGGTACGTGTCAAACTAACATCCACATGAATGACAGGACCCAAGGTTACCCAGGAGAACATTGCCTAGAGCATCACGCTACCTCCACCGGCTTTCCTTCTTCCCATAGAATATCCTGGTGCCACCTCAGGTAAGTGAAAAATACACTGCTCAAAAAAATAAAGGGAACACTAAAATAACACATCCTAGATCTGAATGAATGAAATATTCTTATTAAAAATACTTTGTTCTTTACATAGATGAAAGTGCGGACAACAAAATCACAAAAATTATCAATGGAAATAAAATTTATTAACCCATGGAAGTCTGGATTTGGAGTCACCCTCAAAATTAAAGTGGAAAAACACACTACAGGCTGATCCAACTTTGATGCAATGTCCTTAAAACAAGACAAAATGAGGCTCAGTAGTGTGTGTGGCCTCCACGTGCCTGTATAACCTCCCTACAACGCCTGGGCATGCTCCTGATGAGGTGGTGGATGGTCTCCTGATGGATCTCCTCCCAGACCTGGACTAAAGCATCCGCCAACTCCTGGACAGTCTGTGGTGCAACGTGGCATTGGTGGATGGAGCGAGACATGATGTCCCAGATGTGCTCAATTGGATTCAGGTCTAGGGAACGGGCGGGCCAGTCCATAGCATCAATGCCTTCGTCTTGCAGGATCTGCTGACACACTCCAGCCACATGAGGTCTAGCATTGTCTTGCATTAGGAGGAACCCAGGGCCAACCGCACCAGTATATGGTCTCACAAGGGGTCTGAGAATCTCATCTCGGTACCTAATGGCAGTCAGTTTACCTCTGGCGAGCACAGGAGGGCTGTGCGGCCCACCAAAGAAATGCCATCCCACACCCTTACTGACCCACTACCAAACCGGTCATGCTGGAGGATGTTGTAGGCAGCAGAACGTTCTCCTTGGCGTCTCCAGACTCTGGTCACATGTGCTCAGTGAGAACTTGCTTTCATCTGTGAAGAGCACAGGGCGCCAGTGGCGAATTTGCCAATCTTGGTGTTCTCTGGCAAATGCCAAACGTCCTGCACGGTGTTGAGCTGTAAACACAACCCCCACCTGTGGACGTCGGGCCGTCATACCACCCTCATGGAGTCCGATTCTGATCGTTTGAGTAGACACATGCACATTTGTGCTTGCTGGAGGTCATTTTGCAGGGCTCTGGCAGTGCTCCTCCTGTTCCTCCTTGCACAAAGGCGGAGGCAGCAGTCCTGCTGCTAGGTTGTTGCCCTCCTACGGCCTCCTCCACGTCTCCTGATGTACTGGCCTGTCTCCTGGCAGCGCCTCCATGCTCTGGATACTACGCTGACAGACACAGCAAACCTTCTTGCCACAGCTCGCATTGATGTGCCATCCTGGATGAGCTGCACTACCTGAGCCACTTGTGTGGGTTGTAGACTCCGTCTCATGGTACCACTAGAGTGAAAGCACCGCCAGCTTTCAAAAGTGACCAAAACATCAGCCAGAAAGCATAAGAGCTGAGAAGTGGTCTGTGGTCACCACCTGCAGAACAACTCCTTTATTGGGGGTTTCTTGCTAATTGCCTATAATTTCCACCTGTTGTGTATTCCTTTTGCACAACAGCATGTGAAATTGAATATCAATCAGTGTTGCTTCCTAAGTGGACAGTTTGATTTCACAGAAGTGTGATTGACTTGGAGTTACATTGTGTGAAGTGTTCCCTTTATTTTTTTGAGCAGTGTATAAATGATCAGACCAGGTCATCTTCATCCGTTGCTCCATGGTCCAATTTTGATACTCCCATATTGATGCTCCCATTAATGGGCACTTTCGGTTGTGGACTGGGGTCAGCATGGGCACTCTGACTGGCTTGCGACTACGTACCAAGGTGCAATACACTGTGTGTTATGACACATTCTATCATAGCCAGCATTAAATTTCAGCAATATGAGCTAAAGTAGCTCTTATGTGGGATCAGACCAGAAAGGCTAGCATTCACTCACTAGTGAGTCTTAGGGGTATATTCAATTAGAGTTGGAAACTGCAGTCTTGTCGGAAAGACGGCAGTTTCCGACTGGAATAGGTCGGAAGGGGTTCCGAACTACTCAATCCAGCTTAATTTTTTCCGACAAGTAGGGAAATACGACTTGTCGGGAAGCTGTCGGAAACGGGGGCCAAATCAGACAGGTTTTGGTCCCGTTTCCGACAATGTCAATCCGACTTTTAAAAAAGTCGGATGGACACTGCCGTGACCGGGCCAAATCTATCAGATTTGGCCCGGCAGCTATTGAGAGCTGAGAGGAGGAGATGGGGGGAGAGCAGGAACCCAGCGGCTACAGCAGCATAGCAGGAGGATGCGCTCAGTCACCAGCTGCCGCTTATCCCATCTGGCCACTGTCTCAAGGTGCAACATCAACTTCAATGCGTGGAGGTCTATGATTGAAGGTTAATACTAACACTGAGCTTGAGTTTTTATGTACTTTTGGTTAAAACCTGCATTTCATAAATAGCGTTAAGACAGACTGTACTTATCTGAACAACCTGGAGTATATATGCTTTACTATATTAGTTAAGAGGCTGGACACCTTTTGTGTATTTTTGAGCAGCCACATGCAAGCCTACACAAGATCAAAAGTCAACTAAGTGCACTTGTGTCTTTTTTTAGTAAATATATTACCAGCTCATGAGGAAGCTGGACATATTATATTATACACCTGCGAAACGCGTTGAGTTTGCATGCCACTTATGCCACAATTGTTTGGAATCTACGCTCCTAAGCCATCCTGAGAACCAGGACTCAGTCTGTGACCCACCTCCATCATTCTAATAGTTTTTGGCAAATTGATTCAGCACAATAAGGACATCCCAGCTGATTTCACCAAGAGAGTGCTATCTCCCAAAGATCTGGTTAGTTCCAGGAGTTGGATTTATTCTCAGCATATAAAAGGACATCCCAGCTGAAGAAAACAAGGGACTGCTCTTTCCCACTAACCACCCTGGCAAAAAGAATACTGATCCTCTTTAATTCTGCTACATTGTGGGTCTCAATTTAATTCCAAACGGAACAAATGCTATCAGTGGCTTCAATGAATTATCACTGGCATTTATAAAAATATATGTGATTTTTATTGTTTTATATTAAATGTCATGCATATATTAATACACGCCTAATTGTCATTTATTAGCAAATAGTCAGCGCTGGTAAACTCCCTTTTTTTATATTTGCATATCTTTATTTGGGGAATTTGACCACCCCATTACCAGCAGCTGTTGATGGCGCACTTGTGTACACTTTTCTTCTCATCCCAACCACGGTCCTCAAGGCACACCAACAGTGCAGGTTTTAGTGATATCCAGGCTTCAGCACAGATGGTTAAATCAAAATAACTGAGCTACTAATTAAGTCACCTGTGCTGAAGCCTGGATATCACTAAAACCTGCACGGTTAGTGTGCCTTGAGGACCGTGGTTGGGAATGCCTGGCCTAGTATATGGTGAACGGGTGGTCTTCAGTATGCCGGCGCCGGAATCCCGACATACCGACACTTTCTCCCTCGTGGAAGGAGAATAAAATAGCGTGGCGCGCGTAGCGCACCACCGTGCCCGCAGTGTGGCGAGCGCAGCAAGCCCGCAAGGGGCTCATTGGCGCTCGCCATGCTGTCGGTATGCCGGCGGTCGGGCTCCCGGCGCCGGTATGCTGATCGCCGGGAGCCCGGCCGCCGGCATACCACACTACACCCTGGTGAACAATAATGCAACTGCAGAGTGATGTACCAATCAATATTTTACACACTTGGAGCAGACCATCCAGGGATAGAGACAGATAGATATATAGGTGGATTTAGCTTTTAACCAATGCCACTTTAGAGACTATATGAAAATCAGATACTATTAAAGAGATACATTTCTAGGTGAATCCATTTACTTGGTAGCCTTTGGAGACCATGCTTTACTCACGGGATCTCATTATTATCCTTACTTTTTAAAGATATTCTGCAGTATGGTACAATAAGTGAAAGAAATAGGAACACATTCTCACAAACCCTCTTTAAAACCTAAAGGTGATGGCAAAATTAGGTAAAAGGCTCAAATGTTTACATATATGATCTAAGAGCAAGATACAAAAGTGTACATTGCCAATATTCTGCAGTATACGGACAAACTATAAATACATTTATCTGAAAGTATCAGAAACTGATAAAGGCAGCTACAAGGGGATTGGCTCCCATTGCACATTTTGGACATTGCAGAATTATTATAAATATACAAGTAACGGAACCTGGCAAAGGCCAGATCGCATCAGTGTATGCCCATAGCTCTACCCTCCACCTCTATCCACTGCTTCACCACCATTTTGCACCGCTCCACCCTCCTCTTTGCTTGCTCCTCTGTTCCCAAACTCTATCTTGCTCTCATACTTACCAAGTTCCTGACCGTTCTCCTTTCCTGCTAGGGTCTGTTCTGGTTCTCGCTAAGGGCGGTATCCAATCAGTTTTTCCCAGTGTTTCACTAATTATTTAACAGGCTATCCAATTAGATCGCAAGTACAAAATAAAAAATAAATGCTTTTTCACCCTAAACGCACACAGGTTCAGTGAAATCTGAGTGTTTTCGTGAGAATCAGACCCTTTTTTGCATGAAAACAGGGCTGTTAACGGAGATTTGGTTTCGCCTGCCTGAGGCAGGTGAAACAAAATCCCTGATAAAACGCGTCTCGCGCCAGCTTATAAGGGCTAATAGGATAGGGCCTGGCGAGACAATTAGCTGCGTTAATTTATCGCAACTACTTGGATACTGCCCAATCAATGCATGTTGAGACGGAACAGACCGTAGCATGTATGTTACACAGGTTCTGCGGCTAATTAAAACCATGTGAAATGCAGGCTTGAATTTAGCCAACCACAGAACCTGCATAAAAATCTATTATAATTTGGTGTCGTAAAGTCTGTAAAAGGTTTATTTTGCAGTGTATATATTCATATGCACAAAACTCATGAAACCATGACCATATGCAGCACTTGCTTTGCAGAATAACACTCTCAAGAGGTGAGATTCAATTGTTTATGGCGGAACGAACAGCAGCCTGGGCACCCAACGGAGAAATTCAATTGTTGCTCTGGTCAGGAACAAACAGCCTCCGGTGCTAGCGAGCTGAAACGTGCCAACCCTGAGAGATTTGGGCGGCCAAATGACACTGTGTTGCACCCATTAGTTTAGTTGGGTCTAGTGCGCAATTAAAAAAAACAAGATTTTACTTACCGGTAAATCTATTTCTCGTAGTCCGTAGTGGATGCTGGGGACTCCGTAAGGACCATGGGGAATAGACGGGCTCCGCAGGAGACAGGGCACTAAGAAAGAATGTGGATTCTGGTGTGTTCTGGCTCCTCCCTCTATGTCCCTCCTCCAGATCTCAGTTAGAGAAACTGTGCCCGGAAGAGCTGACAGTACAAGGAAAGGATTTTGGAATCCAAGGCAAGACCCATACCAGTCACACCAATCATACCGTATCACTCGTGATAAATTTACCCAGTTGACAGTATGAACAACAGAGCATCAGATCAACCCTGATGCAACCAAACATAACCCTTATTTAAGCAATAACTATATACAAGCATTGCAGAAGAAGTCCGCACTTGGGACGGGCGCCCAGCACCCACTACGGACTACGAGAAATAGATTTACCAGTAAGTAAAATCTTATTTTCTCTAACGTCCTAGTGGATGCTGGGGACTCCGGAAGGACCATGGGGATTATACCAAAGCTCCCAAACGGGCGGGAGAGTGCGGATGACTCTGCAGCACCAAATGAGCAAACACAAGGTCCTCCTCAGCCAGGGTATCAAACTTGTAAAACTTTGCAAAAGTGTTCGAACCTGACCAAGTAGCTGCTCGGCAAAGCTGTAATGCCGAGACCCCTCGGGCAGCCGCCCAAGAAGAGCCCACCTTCCTTGTGGAGTGGGCTTTTACTGATTTTGGAAGCGGCAATCCAGCCGCAGAATGAGCCTGCTGAATCGTGTTACAGATCCAGCGAGCAATAGTTTGCTTTGAAGCGGGAGCACCCATCTTGTTGGATGCATAGAGGATAAACAGCGACTCAGTCTTCCTGACTCTAGCCGTTCTGGCTACATAAACCTTCAAAGCCCTGACCACATCTAGTAACTCGGAATCCTCCAAGTCACGAGTAGCCACAAGCACCACAATAGGTTGGTTCATATGAAAAGATGACACCACTTTTGGCAGAAATTGTGGACGGGTCCGCAATTCTGCCCTGTCCATATGGAAAACCAGATAGGGGCTTTTATGTGACAAAGCCGCTAATTCTGACACACGCCTAGCCGAAGCCAAGGCTAATAGCATGACCACCTTCCACGTGAGATATTTTAACTCCACCGTTTTGAGTGGCTCAAACCAGTGTGACTTCAGGAAACTCAACACCACGTTAAGATCCCAAGGTGTCACTGGAGGCACAAAAGGGGGCTGAATATGCAGCACTCCCTTTACAAACGTCTGAACTTCAGGAAGAGAAGCCAGTTCTTTTTGAAAGAAAATGGATAGGGCTGAAATCTGGACCTTAATGGAACCCAATTTCAGGCCCAAAGTCACTCCCGACTGTAGGAAGTGAAGGAAACGGCCCACTGGAATTCCTCCGTAGGGGCATTCCTGGCCTCACACCAAGCAACATATTTTCGCCATATACGGTGATAATGTTTAGCCGTCACATCCTTTCTAGCCTTTATCAGCGTAGGAATTACCTCATCCGGAATGCCTTTTTCTGCTAGGATCCGGCGTTCAACCGCCATGCCGTCAAACGCAGCAGCGGTAAGTCTTGGAACAGACAGGGCCCCTGTTGCAACAAGTCCTGTCTTAGAGGCAGAGGCCACGGGTCCTCTGTGAGCATTTCTTGCAGATCTGGATACCAAGTCCTTCTTGGCCAATCCGGAACAATGAGTATTGTTCTCACTCCTCTTTTTCTTATGATTCTCAGCACCTTGGGTATGAGAGGAAGAGGAGGGAATACATAGACCGACTGGAACACCCACGGTGTCACTAGTGCGTCTACAGCTATCGCCTGAGGGTCTCTTGACCTGGCGCAATAACTCTGTAGCTTTTTGTTGAGGCGGGATGCCATCATGTCCACCTGTGGCAGTTTCCACCGACTTGCAATCTGCGTGAAGACTTCTTGATGAAGTCCCCACTCTCCCGGGTGGAGGTCGTGCCTGCTGAGGAAGTCTGCTTCCCAGTTGTCCACTCCCGGAATGAACACTGCTGACAGTGCTCTTACGTGATTCTCCGCCCAGCGAAGAATTCTGGTGGTTTCCACCATAGCCACCCTGCTCCTTGTGCCGCCTTGGCGGTTTACATGAGCCACTGCGGTGATGTTGTCTGACTGAATCAGCACCGGCTGGTCGCGAAGCAGGGTCTCCGCTTGACGTAGGGCGTTGTATATGGCCCTTAGTTCCAGGATATTGATGTGAAGGCAAGTCTCCTGACTTGACCACAGACCTTGGAAGTTTTTTCCCTGTGTGACTGCCCCCCACCCTCGGAGGCTTGCATCCGTGGTCACCAGGACCCAGTCCTGAATGCCGAATCTGCGGCCCTCGAGAAGGTGAGCACTCTGCAGCCACCACAGGAAAGACACCCTGGCCCTGAGGGATAGGGTGATCAGCCGATGCATCTGTAGATGTGATCCGGACCACTTGTCCAACAGATCCCATTGAAAGGTCCTCGCATGGAACCTGCCGAAAGGAATGGCCTCGTATGATGCCACCATCTTTTCCCAGGACTCACGTGCAGTGATGCACCGACACCTGTTTTGGTTTTAATAGGTCTCTGACCAGTGTCATGAGCTCCTGAGCCTTCTCCATCGGGAGATAAACCCTCTTCAGGGCTGTGTCCAGAATCATGCCCAGGAAGGGCAGACGAGTCGAAGGAATCAGCTGCGACTTTGGAATATTTAGAATCCAGCCGTGCTGTTGTAACACCTCCCGAGAGCGTGCTACGCTGATCAGCAACTGCTCTCTGGACCTCGCCTTTATGAGGAGATTGTCTAAGTATGGGATAATTGTGACCCCTTGCTTCCGCAGGAGCACCATCATCTCCGCCATTACCTTGGTAAATAATTTCGGGACATGAAGGTAAGCATCCTTTATGTCCAGAGACACCATAAAATCCCCCCCTTCCAGGCTTGCGATGACCGCTCTGAGCGATTCCATCTTGAACTTGAACCTTTTCAGGGATTTTAAATTCAATATGGGTCTGACCGAACCGTCCGGTTTCGGTACCACAAACATGGTCGAATAGTAACCTCTTCCCTGTTGAAGGAGGGGAACCTTTACCACCACCTGCTGAAGATACAATTTGTGAATTGCAGCTAACACTATTTCCCTCTCTAAGGGGGAAGCTGGCAGGGCCGATTTGAGGTAACGGTGAGGGGGCATCTCTTCGAATTCCAGCTTGTATCCCTGAGACACAATCTCTATAGCCCAGGGATCCACCTGGGAGTGAACCCACTTGTGGCTGAAATTTCGGAGACGCGCCCCCACCGGGCCTAGCTCCGCCTGTGGAGCCCCAGCGTCATGCGGTGGATTTAGTGGAAGCCGGGGAGGACTTCTGTTCCTGGGAACTAGCTGTATTGTGCAGCTTCTTTCCTCTACCCCTGCCTCTGGCAAGAAAGGACGCACCTCGTACTTTCTTGCCTTTTTGTGATCGAAAGGACTGCATTTGATAATACTGTGCCTTCTTAGGTTGTGTGGGAATATATGGCAAAAAATTTGACTTTCCAGCCGTAGCTGTGGAAACCAGGTCCGAGAGACCGTCCCCAAACAATTCCTCACCCTTGTAAGGTAAAACCTCCATGTGCCTTTTTGAGTCGGCATCGCCTGTCCATTGCAGAGTCCACAGGACCCTTCTGGCAGAAATCGACATTGCATTTATTCTAGAGCCCAGTAGACTAATGTCTCTTTGAGCATCTCTCATATATAGGACAGCGTCTTTTATATGCCCCAGGGTCAGCACTATAGTATCCTTGTCCAAGGTATCAAGTTCCTCAGATAAGGTATCTGTCCATGCTGCCACAGCACTACACATCCAGGCCGACGCAATCGCCGGCCTTAGTAGGGTACCTTAATGTGTATAAATGGACTTCAGGATACCCTCCTGCTTTCTATCGGCAGCATCTTTTAGGGTGGCCGTATTCCTGTGACGGTACGGCTACCCTATTGGATAAGCGTGTTAAAGCTTTGTCTACCCTAGGGGAGGATTCCCAGCGTAACCTGTCCGTTGGCGGGAAAGGATACGCCATAAGCATCCGTTTGGAAATCTGCAGTTTTCTATCTGGAGATTACCAAGCCTTTTCACATAACTCATTTAACTCATGTGAAGGGGGAAAGGTCACCTCTTGCCTTTTTTCCCCATACATATAAACCCTCTTGTCAGGACTGGGGTTTCCTCTGTGATGTGCAACACATCCTTCATTGCTATAATCATGTAACGGATGGCTTTAGCCATTTTAGGCTGTAACTTTGCAACATCGCCATCGACACTGGAGTCAGAATCCGTGTCGACATCTGTGTCAATAATTTGGGATAGTGGGCGCTTTTGAGACCCTGACTGCCTCTGCGACATAGGATCAGGCATGGGCTGAGACCCCGGCTGTCCCAAAGCTTCAGCTTTATCCAACCTTTTATGCAAGGAAGTAACATTATCATTTAAAACCTTCCACATATCCATCCAATCGGGTGTCGGCACCGACCCCACATTCATTTGCTCCCGCTCTGCTTCCACATAGCCTTCCTCGTCAAACATGCCGACACAAGCATACCGACACACCACACACACAGGGGATGCTCTTTTTGAAGACAGTTCCCCCACAAGGCCTTTTGGAGAGACAGAGAGAGTATGCCAGCACACACCCCAGCACTATATGTCCCAGGAGTCACACAGTAACTTAGTGTTAACACAGTAGCTGCTGTATATATTGTTTTTGCGCCAAATTTATGTGCCCCCCCTCTCTTTTTACCCTCTTCTACCGTGATTCTGCAGGGGAGAGCCTGGGGAGCTTCCTCTCAGCGGAGCTGTGGAGAGAAAATGGCGCTGGTGAGTGCTGAGGAAGAAGCCCCGCCCCCTCAGCGGCAGGCTTCTGTCCCACGTTTGTGTGTAAAATAATGGCGGGGGCTCATGCATATATACAGTGCCCAACTGTATATATGCTACTTTTTGCCAAGAGGTTCCTAATTGCTGCCCAGGGCCCCCCCCCCCTGCGCCCTACAGTGACCGGAGTGTGTGGGTTTAGTGTGGGAGCAATGGCGCACAGCTGCAGTGCTGTGCGCTACCTCATATGAAGACTGGAGTCTTCTGCCGCCGATTTCGACGTCTTCTTGCTTCTGACACCGGCTTCTGTCTTCTGGCTCTGCGAGGGGGACGGCGGCGCAGCTCCGGGATCGGACGACCAAGGGTGCGATCCTGTGTACGATCCCTCTGGAGCTAATGGTGCCCAGTAGCCTAAGAAGCAGGACCTATCTTCAGTGAGTAGGGCTGCTTCTCTCCCCTCAGTCCCACGTAGCAGAGAGCCTGTTGCCAGCAGATCTCTCTGAAAATAAAAAACCTAAACAAAATACTTTCTTTTTAGCAAGCTCAGGAGAGCTCACTAAGTAGCACCCAGTTCGTCCAGGCACAGATTCAAACTGAGGTCTGGAGGAGGGACATAGAGGGAGAAGCCAGAACAGACCAGAATCCAAATTCTTTCTTAAAGTGCCCTGTCTCCTGCGGAGCCCGTCTATTCCCCATGGTCCTTACGGAGTCCCCAGCATCCACTAGGACGTTAGAGAAAATAAAAAAAACACACACCTGAATATCACTTAATATCTCCCATCACTTTAGACAAGAGATCGGGCGTGATAAAACAACTGAATCTCGCCCACTGTAAGCAGGCACTGTGCTGATTTACAAAATGTTTTCATTCCATACCTTTACCTCCCCAAAGAAATTACATAATTTAATATAAGGTTTATAACAGGATAGGTGGTAAAAGTTCAGAACATGGCGTACACAAACATATCTATATATAGTAAAAGTTTACTTCGATTAGGTTATGGGTTTACTTATGTTAGGTTAAAGTACCCCATGTTCTGAACTTTAACTGAAAAGGTTCACAATATGACAGCAGCGCATATATTAGAACAATACAAACACGGTTCATTGCGAAACGGTTAGGTCATTTAATCTATGCTCAAACAAGCACCTCCACGTACTCTAGGTGTTGCACTACTGACCTGGGGAGGTAAAGATAAGAGACAGTACAAGAACTAAAAAGGTTTGCCAACATCAAGATACAGTAAGCAGCAAATGCTCAAGGGTAACTCTGAAATCTGTTGAATAATAATAATAATAATAATAATAATAATAATAATAATGCTGCAATGCCAGAATGCCGCCAGTAAAAGTCTGGGTGTTGTACTGTCTCTATTCGAACACCCCGATTTACCTACCTTTATAACCCAGACTACACAGAGGTACTGTAGGCCTGACACACAACCTGCTCAGGCTCCCAGGTGCAGTAGCCATCAGGAAGCCGGGGTATTGTACCTGCTCGTAGCCAGACAGAGCCACAGGCTACCTCCTCCTGCTGTACAGGCCAGAGAGGGAGAGAAGACAGCAGCTTGGGTCGGCTGTATGTATGAGCGACCCGGGGTGACATGAATGGATGACAGATAGTGCCCTCCTGTGTGACAGCGCCGCCACACCCCTCCCGAGGCCGCCCACCCCTGTGTTGCCCCCTGTTACCTGGGAGCTGCTGCTCACGCTGCACTGATGAAATAGACACGCGCCCCCCACAGCGCTACAGAGGCCGCACAGCGAGGCCGGAGGAGGACAATGAAGGAAAGACTCTCACCGCAAATACTGCTCCCCGCCTGCTGTCTGCCACTGCAGCGTCACCCAACAGCCTGGGCCAATGCGGCACCGGGTCTCCGCCCTGATATGACGGACACAGCACGCAGCCTGTACGTGGCACGGGCTCTCACACGCCGCGAATGCGCAATGGCAGGAGAGCGGCGCAGCTTACACAAGGTTTATGGGTTTTTTTTACTGCAAACTTTATTTACACAAAATACAGCAAAAAAAACAAAAAACACCCTGGTCTTTTCTTAACTGTACACTGAGGACTTAATAAACCTAAGATCAGTTTCTGTCTTTTCCTCCTAGTAGTATATTAGACTGACAGTATAGCCCTTTTCCACGTTAATTGTAGGTTATACCTGTTTTTTTTTAATACGGTTCCAACCAGGGTCAGACCCTGTTCAAACTGTATCTTTGACCCTGACAACCAATCAACCAATGCAGTGGCAAACGCAGGATTTTGAAATGGGGGTTTCCAAATAATTGGTTACAGAACCAAAGAAAAAGAGCACAGTTACTGACCCCCGTAAACAGAAAGCACAGACACCTCATTATCACCCGTACCCATGTTGTTGGGCAGAGTGGCCAGAGGGCGGTCTGTCGCTGAGGACCCAGTAGCCAGTGGTAGTGAGAAGCCAAGGGGGCAGAGGAGGTCCCAAAGTGACTGAGGATACTTAAAAGAGAGCGGAAAAGGGGGTCCACGGAGGAAGGAAAAGCACCACTGCACGGCCGGACAGATACCTTACCTAAAGCGGGAGGACCCGAGGAGCCATTGTTCCCTGCACTCACCAGGATAAGGGGAACATTCCCCCTTTATAAATTAAATAATGGGGAAGAGGATAACAACAGGGGACCTACCCCTTTAAACTTTAGCACAATGCAAAGCACTTTGTTCCTACCCCCTTATTAACTACACTGAGGCAGCGAGGAAAAAAACACAGGGGAGCCTACCCCATTACTTTACTCAGGCAGAGTATTGCAGCGGAAGGGGTTAAAAGGGCAGAATTGGCAGCGGAAGGGCTCACCCCAAGCTGGGGCTCTTCTGCCACCTAGGACCGGCTGTCGGTCTTTAGCACTTGCCCGGGCTGTGCACTTTGTCACAGGTCTCGCCGACAAAGGTCCGATTCTGTGCTCTGCATTAAGGTGTCGTCTCTTGGTCCTCTGCCGGGGTCTTCCTCTATGCTCTAGGCTCGTGTCAGCGCCGTCCTCCGCACAGCAGCAGCCGGATGTCCTTCCAGGGTCCTTCTCCAGGTAGGCGGGATGTCCTTTGCGGTGCCTGAGATTTCAGTCACCGGTCAGCACTGCTCCTCCACTTTCCATGTCAGAATGGGCGTCCTCCCCTAAGTCTGTTATGCGGCTGCTGTCCCTCCACCACGGCGCTGACGTCCCTCCACCAGCGGCGGCTCTTCCACGCGCTCCGTCCAGTCAGGCAGTGCTGCGGGCAACTATCCTCCTGAAAGGGGTCCTCTCTGTGGTCGCTGGTCCTTTTGACTCTGCAGGCTCAGCTCATCCGGCTCCCAATCTCACACTCCCGGTGGCCTACTTCTGTGCGTGCTGCGATCACTGGTCTCAGGACTGCAGGTGGGTCTCTCCTCTCCAGGACCCACAATAATAAAAAAAAAACATCGGTCAGCTGCACGATAGATCGGTGGCAAGGGGGGTTTCCAGGTACTCAGATACCCCCCCTGCGTGCGCCACTGCAATGACTGTAATTTTTCTAACACAGCCTGTAACATGGTAGTTAGGAGCTGAATGGTTGTTACTTTATCACTGTGCAATTTATCACTCTCCAAGGCTTGTTAAATATGAGCAAATAACTTGGGATTTGGCTCAGTGGAAGTGGCTCTCCAAAAAAAAAAAAAACACTTTCCATAGTTTCTCTTTAGATCCTAAAGGGGAAGGGAGCAAATGTGGTGTTTGAGTTTCATGACTAATATCAGGGGTGCAAGTAGAAAAAAACTTCTTAGTGGTACTGTGTGTGCACACACCTAAGGTGCACGAGACAAAAAAATGGGTGCTGCCACATGCTACACAGGGCGTGGCCAATGAAAATTGGAGCATGGTACACATATAGGGGGCCAGATACACATATGACCCTAATAGTGCAGTGCCAGATAAACATATGCCCCCAATAGTGCCAGATACAAATATGCCCTCAGTGCCAGATATGATCCCACAGTGCCAGATACAAATATGCCCCCAGAGTGCCAGCTATGCTCCCACAGTGCCAGATGCACATATGCCCTCACACTGCAAGATATGCTCCGACAGTGCCAAATACACATATGCCCCCACATATGAGGTGTTGTTACAGTATGTACAGTGGACAGTGGAAATATATGGTGTCTGGTCTGACTACTGGAGTTCTCGTGTAATAAGTCTATAGGGGTATGTTACCTTTCCTCTGGGCGTTGTGCTGTACTGGATGTTCATTGTTATGAGGAACACAGATTTTTTTTTGCGGATTGTGGGTCATCTCTCGTGGAGAATCTGCCATTGCAGGAAATCGGGACAGTACAAGCAACACAATGCAGTAATTGGCAGCTCACAGCACAAGGCAGCCTGCACCGCACACACAGCCGCTCACAGCACAGGGCACGGGGATGGAGAGCTGTGGTAAACCACTGAGGTTAGGGTGCTCCCATGGCCCTATCCGCCCTACATGATGCAACTGCAGTTTCAGCAGACAGCAGTGCACACCCTGCCTGGACTCTGCCTGCTTGTTGCACACCTCATTTCCCTCTATCCACCAATGAGAAGGAAGAGGAATTGTCAGTAGATTTCCAACGGGTGTCGGGCTCCGTGCAGAAATTAAAGCACTGAGCAAAGCTGCCGAGTCTGCGCAGCTGTGAGTCAGATTCACAGCTGAGCAAGGAAAAGCTATGCCAGTAACTAAAAATTCAGTGGGGGAATGAAGTGGCAGTATGCCATGTCGCCACACTGGAACTGAGTGTCCGGATCTGAGTGTCCCAATCCAAGTGTCCAGACCCAATATACAGTATCTGGATTCGACAGCCAGTCTGAGTAAGCTTCAGCTTACACAGACTGGTTGGTGCTTAAAACCATCACGAATTGTGACTGATGGTTGTGATGGTGATCTCAGGCTGTGTCCTCAGATGCAGCACTTGGATTCTGTCTAATGCAAACAGGAAGTGTCTATCTTCTACAGACGCCTCCTGGTGAAGTGTCTATCTCCTACAGACGCCTCCTGGTGCATTTGAATTGTAGTGACACAGAATTGCACAGCCGCTTCCTTGCGGCTGGGCAATTCCTTACAAACATGAATCAGGCTCTGTGACAGGGCTGCCTCCTAAGCTACATCAGGCTCAATGATCTGGGAGCGGAGGCAAGCTTCTTATAAAGGCTGCAGGTGCAGGTACTTAAAATATTCCCTCAATGATGGAAATATAGGGGAGAAACAGAAGTTTCTGCAGGGCAGTAGCTACTGGCTGCCTGCACTGTACTGTCCCTTTACGACCTCAGTACACTGCGAGGCTGCGTGACCGACATGACGTCACACAGCTGCGTCAAAGGTGGTTCATGGATTTTGGCAGCGTCTGAGCCAGACTATGAGCCCACTTAGTCCAGTGCCAGAAGTTTAATTAGGTAAGAAGTTGAAACGTGCCTCAAGCCAGCCCTGCCCATGTGGCTAAGGCCACCTCTTATCCTCACACCATCCCTCCAGGAGTGGGTTCCATTTTCTTTGTCCCCAGCAGATTTTGCGCCGTCAGAGAGGACTACCTTGCTGGCTGTTAGCACTATATTGCTGAAAGTATGTCATTTGTGTCCTGCAACCTTTATAGAAGACAATGAGTGGCACAATGACTACCTGTGATTGTGCAAAATACAATCAATAAAATATATGATGATAATGAACACCTAAAAACACTTTGTGGATCATTATATTTATTAATTCATAAACCATAGAAAACAATTAGTCATACAAATCAGTGACTCTTAAATAATTGTAGAAACCTGCAAAATCATATGTTTATCTTTTTCAATAAGACTGTAGTAACTCTCAGTTTGTGGTCCATTAGGCTTGAAATCATTAGTCCATCAGTCAGTGCCCAATAAAAAATCAATAGGCTTCTCACAAGATAGTTTACAGAAGGAGAGAAAGGTTGGATACGTTGCATATATGTATTTGTATTGTTAATGTGGGTCATGACTGGCAAAATTTTGTTTCAATTATAAAAGATCCAGTAAAGTTTGTTTAACAAATTCCAGAGATGTTCACTGGATTTCTTGTCATATATTTTTCTTACGTCCTAGAGGATGCTGGGGACTCCGTAAGGACCATGAGGGTATAGACGGGCTCCGCAGGAGACATGGGCACTATAAAGAACTTTAGATGGGTGTGCACTGGCTCCTCCCTCTATGCCCCTCCTCCAGACCTCAGTTAGATCCTGTGCCCAGAGGAGACTGGGTGCACTACAGGGGAGCTCTCCTGAGTTTCTCTGAAAAATAATTTTGTTAGGTTTTTTATTTTGAGGGAGCACTGCTGGCAACAGGCTCCCTGCATCGTGGGACTGAGGAGAGAGAAGCAGACCTACATAAATGATAGGCTCTGCTTCTTAGGCTACTGGACACCATTAGCTCCAGAAGGTCGGAACGCAGGTCTTACCCTCGCCGTTCGTCCCGGAGCCGCGCCGCCGTCCTCCTCACAGAGCCGGAAGATAGAAGCCGGGTGAGTATGAGAAGAAAGAAGACTTCAAAGGCGGCAGAAGACTTCAGATCTTCTCTGAGGTAGCGCGCCATTGCTCCCACAAACAACACACACAGCGGGCACTGAAGGGTGCAGGACGCAGGGGGGGGCGCCCTGGGCAGCAATAATAAACCTCTAGGGACTGGCTCCCATATATATATAGGCTGCAGAGGCAGTATATTATATAATCCCCCGCCAGTATTGAAAATTTGAGCGGGAACGAAGCCCGCCGCTGAGGGGGCGGAGCTTGATCCTCCAGCACTAACCAGCGCCATTTTCTCCACAGCACACTGCAGAGAAGCTGGCTCCCCGGACTCTCCCCTGCTGAACACGGTGACAGAGGACAAAAAAGAGGGGGGGGGCCACTTTTAATTGGCGCAGTGAGTGTATATATATATATATTTATATAAAAGCGCTGTTTTATCTGGGAATTTTGTTTCCAGTTTCAGTTGTCGCTGGGTGTGTGCTGGCATACTCTCTCTCTGTCTCTCCAAAGGGCCTTATTGGGAAACTGTCTCCATATAGATATATCCCTGAGTGTGTGGGGGTGTCGGTACGTGTGTGTCGGCATGTCTGAAGCGGAAGGCTCATCTAAGGAGGAGGTGGAGCAGATGATTGTGGTGTCTCCGTCGGCAACGCCGATACCTGATTGGTTGTATATGCTGAATGTTTTAAATGCAAATGTGTCTTTATTACATCAGAGGTTGGACAAAGCAGAGTCCAGGGATAGAACAGGGAGTCAATCCATGGCTTTGACTGTGTCACAGGGCCCTTCAGGGTCTCAGAAACGTCCCCTGTCCCAAGAAGTAGACACTGATACCGACACAGAATCTGACTCCAGTGTCGACTACGATGATGCGAGCTTACGCCCAAGGGTGGCCAAAAGTATTCATTATATGATTATTGCAATAAAGGATGTTTTACATATCACAGATGACCCCTCTGTCCCTGACAAGAGGGTACACATGTTTAAGGAAAAGAAACCTGAGGTAACCTTTCCCCCATCTCATGAGCTGAACGCGTTATTCGAAAAGGCTTGGGAAACTCCAGACAAGAAACTGCAGATTCCCAAAAGAATTCTTATGGCATATACTTTCCCTGCGCAGGACAGGTTACGGTTGGAATCCTCACCCAGGGTGGACAAGGCGTTAACGCGCTTGTCCAAAAAGGTGGCGCTACCGTCTCCAGACACGGCAGCCCTCAAGGATCCTGCTGATCGCAGACAGGAAACTACCTTAAAATCTATTTATACACATACGGGTGCCTTGCTCAGACCAGCAATAGCGTCGGCTTGGGTTTGTAGCGCTGTTGCGGCTTGGACGGATACTTTGTCAGCTAACATTGATACCCTGGATAGGGATATCATTTTATTGACCTTAGGTCACATTAAAGACGCAGTCTTATATATGAGAGACGTTGGTCTGCTAGGCTCGAGAGCCAACGCCATGGCAATTTCTGCTAGGCGAGCCCTGTGAACCCGCCAATGGACGGGTGATGCCGACTCAAAGAAGCATATGGAAGTTTTACTTACAAAGGTGAGGATTTATTTGGGGAAGGTCTCGCGGACCTGGTTTCCACAGCTACCGCGGGTAAATCTACTTTTTTACCTTATGTTTCCCCACAGCAAAAGAAAACGCCGCAATATCAGATGCAGTCCTTTCGGTCGCATAAGTCCAGAAGAGGTTGGGGCTCTTCCTTCCTCGCCAGAGGTAAGGGAAGAGGGAAAAAACTGCCTGCTACGGATAGCTCCCAGGAACAGAAGTCCTCCTTGGCTTCTACTAAATCCACCGCATGACGCTGGGGCTCCACTGAGGGAGTCTGCGCCGGTGGGGGCACGTCTTCTACTCTTCAGCCACGTCTGGGTTCAGTCAGACGTGGATCCTTGGGCCAAGAAGATTGTATCCCAGGGTTACAAGCTGGAATTCGAAGACGTGCCTCCTCGCCGGTTTTTCAAATCGGCTCTACCAGCTTCTCCCCCAGAGAGGGAGATAGTTTTAGTTGCCGTTTGGGCTTTCCACGGCCCCGAGGATTTTCACTAAGGTAATGGCGGAAATGATGGTGCTCCTGCGCCAGCAGGGAGTCACAATTATCCCGTACTTGGATGATCTCCTGATAAAGGCGAGATCAAGAGATCAGTTGCTGAAAAGCGTGGCGCTCTGTCAGGTCCGGGTGTTTTTGTGAATCCGTTAACCCGGGACCAACCACAGGTGTAGGTGCTGGGCTATGAAGAAAGCAGGGAGGACGAAGAAAGTTCAGATTCATATATTTATTCAAAATAACAATTCAGTAAAGAGTTAACTGACAAGTTGTTAATCATCATATTATACTGAAGTATTGCAGGAATAATATGCAAGAGAAAACTCAAAAATACATAAAAGAAATGTTCATGGAAACATATGCAAAACAAGCTGATGAATAAATGTTGGATTGTCCAAATATAAACGAGCTTTGATGCTGAACTGCAGAATATGATTAACTGGATAATGCAGACATGAAGAGATAACTGTAAGGATTTGCAATGGAGTTTTGAGAGTTAACTGAGAGACTGAAGAATTATCCTTGTAATGACAACATAGCAAATAAAAGTACTGAATTGGGTTACTTGCGGGTTCCGGAGATCACTGTGAAACTGTAGTAGAAGACAAGGTGATGAATGGGTTAAATGCAGAGTTGAACAAACGAACAGCTGAGAGAAACAGAATCCTCCAGACTTTGAATGATAGGCAGACTGACAAGGTAACCTCATGCAGGACACTGGGAATCCAACTATTTCCAATAGGAGTGCAATTAACTGACAGCACAGCAGAGAGCCGGTGGATCTTTCAGCAGTGAAGGCTGCAGACGGACCTCTGGGAACGGAGGCGATATCTGGACCACGGGAATCACACAGGAATGCACGGAGAGAGCTCAGAGCTAGAGCACAGCTTTGATACAACAAAGCACTGGCCCAGAGTAACATAATCCCAGCCTACTTAAAGGCAGCACAAGCACGGGATTGGCTTACACCTGCCCACAGGTGTTTTCACAAGTGCTCTGTATTAGCTATTTGGTCTCCAACATGGCCACCTCCTATACAGCAAACACACCGCAGTGCCTTAGGCCATTTGGTCCCCGCACTCACAGTTCCCAGACTCTGCATTACCTGTGCCATTGATCACGCCGTGTCCCCACACGGGCGCACAGCACCGCGAGCAACCGCACTGGCAACGGATGAACCCCAGAACCCGCAGAGGTAAGAGACCGGTTCGTGACACGCTCTCCATGAGAGTGCTGCAGCAACATGGCTGGATTCTGAATCTACCAAAGTCACAGTTGGTTCCAACAACTCGGCTATCTTTCTTAGGCATGATTCTGGACACGGAACAAAAGAGGGTTTTTCTCCCAATGGAAAAAGCCCAGGAACTCCAGAACATGGTCAGAGACCTGTTAAAACCGAAAAGAGTGTCAGTCCATCAATGCACTCGAGTACTGGGAAAAATGGTGGCGACCTACGAGGCCATCCCCTTCGGCAGGTTTCATGCGAGGACGTTTCAGTGGGACCTTCTGGACAAGTGGTCCGGGTCCCATCTTCAAATTCATCAGAAAATAAGCCTGTCCCCCAGGGCCAGGGTGTCTCTCCTGTGGTGGCTGCAGAGTGCTCACCTTCTAGAGGGTCGCAGGTTCGGCATTCAAGACTGGGTTCTGGTGACCACGGACGCAAGCCTCCAAGGATGGGGAGCAGTCACACAAGGAAGAAACTTTCAGGGGATATGGTCAAGCCAGGAGGCTTGTCTACACATCAACGTACTGGAATTGAGGGCCATATACAACGGCCTACGTCAAGCGGAGAATCTTCTTCGCGACCTACCGGTTCTGATTCAATCAGACAACGTCACAGCCGTGGCTCATGTAAACCGCCAAGGCGGGACAAGGAGCAGAGTGGCAATGGCGGAAGCCACCAGGATTCTGCGCTGGGCGGAAAATCACATAAGCGCTTTGGCAGCAGTCTTCATTCCTGGAGTGGACAACTGGGACGCAGACTTCCTCAGCAGACATGATCTCCATCCAGGAGAGTGGGGACTTCATCAAGAAGTTTTTGCAGAGATAAAAAGTCATTGGGGACTTCCTCAAATAGACATGATGGCGTCACGCCTCAACAAGAAGCTTCGGAGGTATTGTGCCAGGTCAAGGGACCCTCAGGCAGTAGCAGTGGACGCCCTGGTGACACCGTGGGTGTTTCAGTCGGTCTATGTGTTCCCTCCTCTTCCACTCATCTCAAAGATATTGAGAATCATAAGACAAAAAAGAGTGCAGACAATACTCATTGTTCCAGATTGGCCTCGAAGGGCCTGGTATTCCGATCTTCAGGAAATGCTCACAGAAGATCCGTGGCCTCTTCCTCTCAGAGAGGACCTGTTGAAACAGGGGCCCTGCATGTTGCAAGACTTACAGCGGTTACGTTTGATGGCATGGCGGTTGAACACCGAATCCTAGTTGGAAAAGGCACTCCGGAAGAAGTCATCCCTACTCTGATGAAGGCTAGAAAGGAGGTGACGGCGAAACATTATCACCGTATCTGGAGAAAGTATGTATCTTGGTGTGAATCCAAGAATGCTCCTACGGAAGTTTTCCATCTGGGCCGTTTTCTCCACTTTCTACAGACAGGAGTGGATATGGGCTTAAAATTAGGCTCCATTAAGGTACAGATTTCGGCCCTATCAATTTTCTTTCAGAAGGAATTGTCTTCTCTCCCAGAAGTCCAGACTTTTGTAAAGGGAGTGCTGCACATACAGCCTCCTTTTGTGCCTCCAGTGGCACCATGGGACCTTAACGTGGTGTTACAGTTCCTAAAATCTCACTGGCTTGAACCTCTTCAAACGGTTGAATTAAAATTTCTCACTTGGAAGGTGGACATGTTGTTGGCCTTGGCATCTGCAAGGCGGGTGTCTGAATTGGCGGCTTTGTCTCACAAAAGCCCCTATCTGATTTTCCATGTGGATAGAGCAGAATTAAGGACTCGTCCTCAATTTTTGCCTAAGGTGGTTTCATCGTTTCATATGAACCAACCTATTGTGGTACCTGTGGCTACGAATGACTTGGAGGATTCCAAGTCCCTGGATGTAGTCAGGGCCTTATAAATTTATGTAGCCAGGATGGCTCGGGTTAGGAAAACAGAGGCACTGTTTGTCCTGTATGCAGCCAACAAGGTTGGCGCTCCTGCTTCTAGGCAGACTATTGCTCGCTGGATCTGTAACACGATTCGGCAGGCTCATTCTACGGCTGGATTGCCGTTACCAAATTCGATAAAGGCCCATTCCACTAGGAAGGTGGGCTCTTCTTGGGCGGCTGCCCGAGGCGTCTCGGCATTACAGCTTTGCCGAGCGGCGACTTGGTCGGGTTCAAACACTTTTGCTAAATTCTATAAGTTTGATACCTTTGCGGAGGAGGACCTCATGTTTGCTCAGTCGGTGCTGCAGAGTCATCCGCACTCTCCCGCCCGGTCTGGAGCTTTGGTATAATCCCCATGGTCCTTACGGAGTCCCCAGCATCCTCTAGGACGTAAGAGAAAATAAGAATTTAAACCTACCTGTAAATCTTTTTCTCCTAGTCCGTAGAGGATGCTGGGCGCCCGTCCCAGTGCGGACATATTTCTGCAAGGTTTGTATATAGTTATGGCTTACATAAGGGTTATGTTACAGTTAAGATCAGTCTTTGGCTGATGCTGTTTTGTTCATGCTGTTAACTGGTTGCGTATATTTCATGTTATACGGTGTGGATGGTGTGGGCTGGTATGAATCTTGCCCTTAGATTAACAAAAATCCTTTCCTCGTACTGTCCGTCTCCTCTGGGCACAGTTTCTCTAACTGAGGTCTGGAGGAGGAGCATAGAGGGAGGAGCCAGTGCACACCCATCTAAAGTTCTTTATAGTGCCCATGTCTCCTGCGGAGCCCGTCTATAACCCCATGGTCCTTACGGAGTCCCCAGCATCCTCTACGGACTAGGAGAAAAAGATTTACCGGTAGGTTTAAAATCTTAATTTTTAACCCATTCTGGCTACTACATTATGAAATCAGAATTGTTTTACATAAAAAGTATAGTCAACAGCTTGATGACAGTAAATGGCTTTCAGATTTGGATTTTACAGTATGGTTGATATCACAGGACAGATAAACAAATTAAACTTGAGACTTCAGGAGAATTAAAATTAGAATTTTCTCTCAGTATGTGACTGTGTTAAGACCAAACTCTTAGGGGGTAATTCAGATCTGATCGTAGATGTGCTAAATTTAGCACATGTACGATCAGTTTCTCTGACATGTTGGGGGGATGCCCAGCCCAAGGCTAATTCGCCCCGCATGTCAGGCCCCCCCCCCCTGCAAGGGTGCAAAAGCATCGCACAGCGGCGATGCTTTCGCACCCCACGAGTAGCTCCCTAGCCGCGTCCAGGGTCACAGCGGTTGCGTGTCACATCACACAGCTGCCGCGGCCCGCCCCCGCAATGGTCCGCTCATGCCTGCATTGTCTGGAACACGCCCCGCCAACGGCGTTCTAACACCATTGCCACTCCCGCCCCGCGACCGCCGCTGCCTGACAATCAGGCAGAGGTGATCGCTGCCCTGATATGCTTTTAGCATCTCATTGGGCCTCCCAGGGTGCGCATGCACACTCCACAAAGGGCTTCAGACTGCAATCGGTCTGAATTACCCCCTTAGTTAGGAAAGGTGGTTAAGTAATTGCAATTTGACCTAGGATGGACTAACAACGGTCAAGGGACACTTCTCATGGGGTTTGTCAGTATTTATATTTGTTACTTACATGGGGCCTTATTCAGATTTCTTACAAACCAAAAAAGTTAGCAATTGGGCAAAACCATGTTGCACTGCAGTTAGGGCAGATGTAACGTGCAGAGAGCGTTAGCTTTGGGTAGGGTGTATTAGAACTGAAATCTAAATTCCAGTGTAAAAATAAAGCAGCCAGTATTTACCCTGCACAGAAACAATATAACCCACCCAAATCTAACTCTCTCTGCATGTTATATCTGCCCCAACTGCAGTGCAACATGGTTTTGCCCAACTGCTAACTTTTATGGTTTGCTAACAAACCTGAATAACCCCTATAGTGCCATCATAATTTATTGCATATTCAGTATGCCTCCAACATGAAGGAATGTCTTTCTGATTCTAAAAGAGCTTTTGAAGACTCAAAAATATGACTCAAGGCACATCACCACATCCATAGTAACATAGTAACATAGTATCTGAGGTTGAAAAAAGACAATTGTCCATCGAGTTCAACCTATTTGTGGTCTCCTATGCATGAATATTTGACTAAAATTTCTGACTGATACTGCTGTCAGCCGTTGCATTTTATCCCTATTTATAGTAACTATAATGCATGACTATGCACCATACCCCTGGATATCCTTATCCATTAGGAATTTATCTAACCCATTCTTAAAGGTGTTGACAGATTCCGCCATTACAACTCCCTCGGGCAGGGAATTCCAAACACGTATTGTCCTTACCGTGAAAAAGCCTTTACGCCGTATTGTGCGGAATCTCCTCTCCTCTAACCTGAGCGAGTGTCCACGAGTCCTCTGTGTTGATCTAACCAAAAACAGGTCCCGCGCAAGCTCTGTGTATTGTCCCCTTATATATTTGTAGATGTTGATCATATCCCCTCTTAGTCTCCGCTTTTCCAATGTAAACATGCCTAGTCTTTCAAGCCTTTCCTTGTATTCCATCGTCTCCATGCCCTTAATTAGTTTGGTCGCCCTCCTCTGTACCTTTTCTAGCTCCAGGATATCCTTTTTGTAGTACGGTGCCCAGAATTGTACACAGTATTCAAGGTGTGGCCTCACTAGTGATTTATATAACGGGAGTATAATACTCTCGTCCCTAGCATCAATACCCCGTTTTATGCATGCTAATATCTTATTAGCCTTCTTTGCTGCAGTCCTACTTTGGGTACTACTGCTTAGCTTGCTATCTATGAGGACACCTAAGTCCTTTTCCAGTACAGAATCCCCTAATTTTACCCCATTTAGTAGGTAGGTGTAATTTTTGTTCTTGTTACCACAGTGCATTACCTTACACTTGTCTGTGTTGAAGCGCATTCTCCATTTGGCTGCCCATGCTTCTAAATTAACTAAGTCGTTCTGAAGAGACTCGGCATCCTCCTCTGTATTTATAGCCTTACACAATTTGGTATAATCTGCAAAAATTGACACCATGCTCTCTAGACCTTCTGTTAGGTCGTTAATGAAAATATTGAACAATAGCGGTCCTAATACTGAGCCTTGCGGCACACCACTTAGCACTTCAGTCCAAGTTGAAAAAGATCCATTATCCACAACGCGCTGCTCCCTATTATCTAACCAGTTTTTGACCCAAGTGCATATTGTGCTTCCTAGCCCTGATTCTTGTAGCTTGTAGATAAGTCTCATGTGTGGTACAGTATCGAATGCTTTGGCAAAGTCTAAAAAGATTACATCCACGTCTTTACCCTGATCTAGGTTTGCGCTTACTGTTTCATAAAAGCCAAGTAAGTTGGTTTGACAGGATCTGTTCTTCATAAACCCATGTTGATTCCTTTTAATGACCTTATTGACTTCAAGGAACTTCTGAATACTATCTCTTAGAATACCTTCCAATACTTTCCCCACTATAGATGTAAGACTAACTGGTCTATAATTACCTGGTTCAGCTTTACTTCCCTTTTTGAATATAGGCACTACTTCCGCTATACGCCAGTCTTTGGGAACCATACCTGATCTAACTGAATCCTTAACGATCAAATATAGCGGTTTTGCCAGTTCAGAGTGAAGCTCCATTAGAACCCTTGGGTGAATACCATCGGGCCCTGGTGATGTATTAATCTTTAAATGTTTTAATCGGTCACAGACTACTTCCTCGCTTAAATAATTACCTATCAGTGGGATATTCTCATTATTGAGATTGTGTGTCAGTCCCTGAATTGGGTCCTCTCTAGTGAATACTGTTGAAAAAAACTCATTTAGTGTGTCCGCTATGTCATTATAATTTTTGCTTAAGACTCCCAACTTGTCTTTTAAAGGGCCTATACTCTCCTTCTTTAATCTCTTGCTATTAATGTATTTAAAGATTTTTTGGGGATTCGCTTTGCTTCGCTACTAGTTTTTCAGTTTCTACTTTAGCCGCTCTTATTTCCTTTTTGCAAATTTTGTTACATTCCTTATAGTGCTGAAATTACTCTGCTTCCCCGGCAGATTTGTATTTTTTAAATGCTCGCCTTTTCTTGCCCATAAGTTCCTTAATCTTTTTGTTAAGCCACATCGGTTTATGATTTTTATTCCTTTTTTTGCTGCTCGTAGGAATAAATTTGAGTGTATTTTTAGCTAGCAGGAATTTTAGTACCTCCCATTTCTCCGTAGTATTTTTTCCTAAAAACAAACCTTCCCATTCAATATCCCTGAAAAATACCCTCATCTTTTCAAAATTTGCTTTGCTAAAGTTTAGAGTCCTAGTTGAGCCAGTATAGGGCTGTTTATGGAAACTGATATTGAATGTGACCATATTGTGGTCGCTGTTTCCTATGGGTTCCCCTACTATAATACCTGATACCAAATCCCCATTGTTTGTTAATACCAGGTCTAAGATTGCATTGTACCTAGTTGGTTCCTCAATTAGTTGGACTAAGTAGTTATCAGTAAGTGTGTTTAAAAACATATTGCCCCTAGCATCCAAATAGAACTTGTGAAAATTCAGGGCCTAATTCAGACCTGATTGCTGACACAGCGGTCGATTATCTAATGAATGCGCATGCGTACGGACTGTAATGCGCAGGAACAAGGCTAAACTGCAAAAAAATCCTGCGTCTATTCTGATTGCTAGGTATACGTAGAATGCAGATTGATTGACAGGAAGTGTACGTTTGGGGTGGTAACTGGCCATTTTCTGGGAGTGTCAGGAAATATGCAGGTGTTCCCAAGCGTTTTCAGGGAGGGTATGTGACGTTAGCTCTGGCCCGATCAGCCTGTTTTTCTCGCACTGTAGAAGTAAGTCCTAGGCTGGAAAAATCATTAGATGGTGAGTGAATTGCTAACGGATTTGCAGCTGACTAGCATTTGCAAAGCTTTTCACATGGCGTACACAGACTTGCACGCGGCGGATCTTCACACTGGCTGGGCGGCGAATATCTGACCGCAAACCTCTGCAAATTTGCATGGGTTCGATCGGGTCTGCATTAGGCCATCAGTGCGATTCATTACTGAAAGATTAATACAACCAAGTTGGTATTTCAGATTTTTTTTCATATTAGCCAAGCAAATAATAATAAGATTTTACTCACCGGTAAATCTATTTCTCGTAGTCCGTAGTGGATGCTGGGAACTCCGTAAGGACCATGGGGAATAGACGGGCTCCGCAGGAGACTGGGCACTCTAAAAGAAAGATTAGGTACTATCTGGTGTGCACTGGCTCCTCCCTCTATGCCCCTCCTCCAGACCTCAGTTAGGATACTGTGCCCGGAAGAGCTGACACAATAAGGAAGGATTTTGAATCCCGGGTAAGACTCATACCAGCCACACCAATCACACCGTATAACTCGTGATACTATACCCAGTTAACAGTATGAAATATAACTGAGCCTCTCAACAGATGGCTCAACAATAACCCTTTAGTTAGGCTATAACTATATACAAGTATTGCAGACAATCCGCACTTGGGATGGGCGCCCAGCATCCACTACGGACTACGAGAAATAGATTTACCGGTGAGTAAAATCTTATTTTCTCTAACGTCCTAGTGGATGCTGGGAACTCCGTAAGGACCATGGGGATTATACCAAAGCTCCCAAACGGGCGGGAGAGTGCGGATGACTCTGCAGCACCGAATGAGAGAACTCAAGGTCCTCCTCAGCCAGGGTATCAAATTTGTAGAATTTTGCAAACGTGTTTGCCCCTGACCAAGTTGCAGCTCGGCAAAGTTGTAAAGCCGAGACACCTCGGGCAGCCGCGCCAAGATGAGCCCACCTTCCTTGTGGAATGGGCTTTTACTGATTTAGGATGCGGCAAGCCAGCCGCAGAATGCGCCAGCTGAATTGTGCTACAAATCCAGCGAGCAATAGTCTGCTTAGAAGCAGGAGCACCTATTTTTTTTTGGGTGCATACAGGATAAAAAGCGAGTCGGTTTTCCTGACTCCAGCCGTCATGGAAACATAAATTTTCAAGGCCCTGACTACGTCCAGTAACTTGGAATCTTCCAAGTCCCTAGTAGCCGCAGGCACTACATTAGGTTGGTTCAAGTGAAAAGCTGATACCACCTTAGGGAGAAAATGGGGACGAGTCCTCAATTCTGCCCTATCCATATGGAAAATCAGATAAGGGCTTTTACAAGACAAAGCCGCCAATTCTGACACCCGCCTGGCCGAAGCCAAGGCCAATAACATGACCACTTTCCACGTGAGATATTTCAGATCCACAGTTTTAAGTGGCTCAAACCAATGTGATTTCAGGAAACTCAACACCACGTTGAGATCCCAAGGTGCCACAGGAGGCACAAAAGGGGGCTGAATATGTAGCACTCCCTTTACAAAAGTCTGAACTTCAGGCAGTGAAGCCAGTTCTTTCTGGAAGAAAATCGACAGAGCCGAAATCTGGACCTTAATGGAACCCAATTTTAGGCCCATAGTCACTCCCGACTGTAGGAAGTGCAGAAAACGACCCAGCTGAAATTCCTCTGTAGGGGCCTTCCTGGCCTCACACCACGCAACATATTTTCGCCAAATACGGTGATAATGGTTTGCGGTTACTTCTTTCCTGGCTTTTATTAGAGTAGGAATGACTTCCTCCGGAATGCCCTTTTCCTTTAGGATCCGGAATTCAACCGCCATGCCGTCAAACGCAGCCGCGGTAAGTCTTGGAACAGACAGGGCCCCTGCTGTAGCAGATCCTGTCTGAGCGGTAGAGGCCATGGGTCCTCTGATATCATTTCTTGAAGTTCTGGGTACCAAGCTCTTCTTGGCCAATCCGGAACCACGAGTATCGTTCTTACTCCTCGCCGTCTTATTATTCTCAGTACCTTTGGTATGAGAGGCAGAGGAGGGAACACATAAACCGACTGGTACACCCACGGTGTCACTAGAGCGTCCACAGCTATCGCCTGAGGGTCCCTTGACCTGGCGCAATATCTCTTTAGCTTTTTGTTGAGGCGGGACGCCATCATGTCCACCTGTGGCCTTTCCCAACGGTTTACCAACAGTTGGAAGACTTCTGGATGAAGTCCCCACTCTCCCGGGTGTAGGTCGTGTCTGCTGAGGAAGTCTGCTTCCCAGTTGTCCACTCCCAGAATGAACACTGCTGACAGTGCTAAGACGTGATTTTCCGCCCATCGGAGAATCCTTGTGGCTTCTGCCATCGCCATCCTGCTTCTTGTGCCGCCCTGTCGGTTTACATGGGCGACTGCCGTGATGTTGTCTGATTGGATCAGTACCGGCTGGTTTTGAAGCAGGGGTCTTGCCTGACTTAGGGCATTGTAAATGGCCCTCAGTTCCAGAATATTTATGTGTAGGGACGACTCCTGACTTGACCAAAATCTTTGGAAATTTCTTCCCTGTGTGACTGCCCCCCAGCCCCGAAGGCTGGCATCCGTGGTCACCAGGACCCAGTCCTGTATGCCGAATCTGCGGCCCTCTAGAAGATGAGCACTCTGCAGCCACCACAGTAGAGATACCCTGGTCCTTGGAGACAGGGTTATCAGCCGATGCATCTGAAGATGCGATCCCGACCACTTGTCCAAGAGGTCCCACTGAAAAGTTCTTGCATGGAACCTGCCGAATGGAATTGCTTCGTAAGAAGCTACCATTTTTCCCAGGACTCGTGTGCAGTGATGCACCGATACCTGTTTTGGTTTCAGGAGGTCTCTGACTAGAGATGACAGCTCCTTGGCTTTCTCCTGCGGGAGAAACACTTTTTTCTGTTCTGTGTCCAGAACCATCCCCAGGAACAGTAGGCGTGTGGTAGGAACCAGCTGTGACTTTGGAATGTTTAGAATCCATCCGTGCTGTTGTAGCACTTCCCGAGATAGTGCTACTCCGACCAACAACTGTTCCTTGGACCTCGCCTTTATAAGGAGATCGTCCAAGTACGGGATAATTAAAACTCCCTTTTTCGAAGGAGTATCATCATTTCTGCCATTACCTTGGTAAAGACCCTCGGTGCCGTGGACAGTCCAAACGGCAGTGTTTGGAATTGGTAATGGCAATCCTGTACCACAAATCTGAGGTACTCCTGGTGAGGAAGGTAAATGGGGACATGTAGGTAAGCATCCTTGATGTCCAGGGATACCATGTAATCCCCCTCCTCCAGGCTTGCAATAACCGCCCTGAGCGATTCCATCTTGAACTTGAATTTTTTTATGTATGTGTTCAAGGATTTCAAATTTAAAATGGGTCTCACCGAACCGTCCGGTTTCGGTACCACAAACAGTGTGGAATAGTAACCCCGTCCTTGTTGAAGTAGGGGCACCTTGACTATCACCTGCTGGGAATACAGCTTGTGAATTGCCTCTAGCACAGCCTCCCTGCCTGAGGGAGTTGTCGGCAAGGCAGATTTGAGGAAACGGCGGGGGGGAGACGCCTCGAATTCCATCTTGTACCCCTGAGATACTACTTGAAGGATCCAGGGATCCACCTGTGAGCGAGCCCACTGATCGCTGAAATTTTTGAGGCGGCCCCCCACCGTACCTGGCTACGCCTGTGGAGCCCCCGCGTCATGTGGTGGACTCAGAGGAAGCGGGGGAAGAATTTTGATTCTGGGAACTGGCTGACTGGTGCAGCTTTTTCCCTCTTCCCTCGTCTCTGTGCAGAAAGGAAGCGCCTTTGACCCGCTTGCTTTTTCTGAAGCCGAAAGGACTGTACCTGATAATACAGTGCTTTCTTATGCTGTGAGGAAACCTGAGGTAAAAATGTTTCTTCCCAGCTGTTGCTGTGGATACGAGGTCCCAGAGACCATCCCCAAACAATTCCTCACCCTTATAAGGCTCTATGTGCCTTTTTAAAGTCAGCATCACCTGTCCAGTGTCGGGTCTCTAATACCCTCCTGACAGAATGGACATTGCATTAATTCTGGATGCCAGCCGGCAAAATATCCCTCTGTGCATCCCTCATATATAAGACGACGTCTTTAATATGCTCTTATGTTCGCAAAATAGTATCCCTGTTTGACAGGGTCACAGACCACGCTGCAGCAGCACTATCTGCAGGTCTCAGTCTAGTACCTGAGTGTGTAAATACAGACTTCAGGATAGCCTCCTGCTTTTTATCAGCAGGTACCTTCAAAGTGGCCGTATCCTAAGACGGCAGTGCCACCTTTTTTGACAAACGTGTGAGCGCCTTATCCACCCTAGGGATATCTCCCAGCGTAACTTATCCTCTGGCGGGAAAGGGTACGCCATCAGTAACTTTTTAGAAATTACCAGTTTCTTATCGGGGGAACCCACGCTTTTTCACACTTCATTCACTCATTTGATGGGGGAACAAAACACTGCCTGCTTTTTCTCCCCAAACATAAAACCCTTTTTTAGTGGTACTTGGGTTAATGTCAGAAATGTGTAACACATTTTTTATTGCCGGGATCATGTAACGGATGTTCCTAGTGGATTGTGTATATGTCTCAACCTCGTCGACACTGGAGTCAGACTCCGTGTCGACATCTGTGTCTGCCATCTGAGGGAGCGGGCGTTTTTGAGCCCCTGATGGCCTTTGAGACGCCTGGGCAGGCGCGGGCTGAGAAGCCGGCTGTCCCACAGCTGTTACGTCATCCAGCCTTTTATGTAAGGAGTTGACACTGTCGGTTTATACCTTCCACCTATCCATCCACTCTGGTGTCGGCCCCACAGGGGGCGACATCACATTTATCGGCATCTGCTCTGCCACCACATAAGCCTCCTCATCAAACGTGTCGACACAGCCGTACCGACACACCGCGCACACACAGGGAATGCTCTGACTGAGGACAGGACCCCACACAGCCCTTTGGGGAGACAGAGAGAGAGTATGCCAGCACACACCAGAGCGCTATATAATTTAGGGATTAACACTATATTGAGTGAATTTTTCCCAATAGCTGCTTGTATATACAATATTGCGCCTAAATTTAGTGCCCCCCCTCTCTTTTTAACCCTTTGAGCCTGCAAACTACAGGGGAGAGCCTGGGGAGCTGTCTTCCAGCTGCACTGTGAAGAGAAAATGGCGCCAGTGTGCTGAGGGAGATAGCTCCGCCCCTTTTTCGCGGACTTTTCTCCTGCTTTTTTATGGATTCTGGCAGGGGTATTTATCACATATATAGCCTCTGGGGCTATATATTGTGATATATTTGCCAGCCAAGGTGTTTTTATTGCTGCTCAGGGCGCCCCCCCCCAGCGCCCTGCACCCTCAGTGACCGGAGTGTGAAGTGTGTATGAGGAGCAATGGCGCACAGCTGCAGTGCTGTGCGCTACCTTGGTGAAGACTGATGTCTTCTGCCGCCGATTTTCCGGACCTCTTCTTGCTTCTGGCTCTGTAAGGGGGACGGCGGCGCGGCTCCGGGAACGAACACCAAGGCCAGTTCCATGCGGTCGATCCCTCTGGAGCTAATGGTGTCCAGTAGCCTAAGAAGCCCAAGCTAGCTGCAAGCAGGTAGGTTCGCTTCTTCTCCCCTTAGTCCCTCGATGCAGTGAGCCTGTTGCCAGCAGGTCTCACTGTAAAATAAAAAAACTAAAATAAACTTTCTTTCTAGGAGCTCAGGAGAGCCCCTAGTGTGCATCCAGCTCGGCCGGGCACAGAAATCTAACTGGGGTCTGGAGGAGGGGCATAGAGGGAGGAGCCAGTGCACACCAGATAGTACCTAATCTTTCTTTTAGAGTGCCCAGTCTCCTGCGGAGCCCGCCTATTCCCCATGGTCCTTACGGAGTTCCCAGCATCCACTAGGACGTTAGAGAAAATAATAATTATTATCCTTTATTTAAATGGCACCACAAGGGTTCCGCAGTACCTTACAAAGTACATAAACAGTTAAATAAGAAAACCATGGCTTACAGTACAAAACAATGCAGGACAAGGATATTTCTGCATCAGCGATCATAACACTCAAATAAGCAGCAGGGCGCAGCAACCAAGTGTTAGGTGCTATTGTAGGGAGTGTGGAGTAAATTATAATATAAATAAGAGAAGGAGAAGCACATGAAGGAAGATGGCCTTGCTTGTAAAATCTTACATTCTAAAGAGGAGGGCATGCAGACGGGTAAGTCAGATGGCCTAGACAGTGAGGAAGGAGCAAGGAGCAGTGGGTAAGGATGAGAGCTGGATGGCACTGATGGTGAAGAGGGTCTTGAGAGTCCGTTTGAAGTGAGGTGGGTGTGATGGGGAGAGGGAGAGAATTCCAGAGGTAGCGAGCAGCACAGAATGTTAGGAAGTAATGTGCTGGCAGGAGAGGCGCATGCGTTTGTAGAGTGTGTGGGAGTGAGAAGGGAGATTAGATAAAAGATGTAAATGGTAGTGGATTGAGTGAGGGCTTTAGAAGTGAGTGTGAGAAGTTTGAATTAGGGTCTGAAGAGGAAGGGGAGCCAGTGTAGAATGTGTAGGAAAGGGAAGGAAGACGTAGTATGTTTGGAGAGGAAGATAAGTCGGATAGCAGCATTAAAGACAGATTGGAGTGGAGAGAGGTGGGAGTCTGGGAGGCCAGTTAAGAAGAGTTAACAGTAGTCCAATCTGATAGATGACCACAGAATGGATGATGGTCTTAATTTCCTCCAGGATGAGAAAGGGTCTGATCCTAGAAATATTTCTGAGGTAGAAACGGCAGGACTGTGAGAGGTACTGAATGTGTGGTTTGAAGGAGAGGGAGGAGTCAAGGATAACTCTAAGGCAGCGCACTTGGGGCTACAGGAGATGGTTGTGCCATCAATAAATAATAAAATATTGAGAGGTGAGGTCATGCGGGATGGTAGGAAGATGATCAGCTCAGTCTTAGACATGTTCTGTTTAAGAAAGCGCTAGGTCATCCAGAAAGAAATATCAGAGAGACAGTGTGATACAAGTGAGAAGAGAGGGGGAGAGGTCAAGGGAGGAAAGGTAGATCTGAGATGATATTGGAGGCCAAAAGAGCTGATGAGCTCACCTAGAGAGGGAGAATAGGACACCTACCATTAGTGAAAGCGGGGGGGGGGGGGGGGGGGGGATAGAGTCATGAGAGGGGGTGAAGAAAGAGCGATCAGAGAGGGAGAGATAGGACAGCCTAGATAGAGCAGTATCATGCAGATCAAGGGAGTGAAGGATTTGCAGATGAGGAGGGTGGTCCACAGTGTCAAAAGCAGCAGGGTGATTCTCCAGGAAGTGAACATAAAGTCCTGTGCATCACATGCTTTTAATTTTTTTTTCTTTTAAACTGATCCGTTAAGAAATTGTTGTTATAAGAAAACTTAATTGCTCAGTAGTAATGCCTTACTTACTTACTAACTTAAGACCCACTAAAATCTTGGTGTTTTGGAGATGTATAGCGTTTGAATTTGTGCAAGCTGTCCCGTGCATCACGAAGAATCGTCCAGCAGAGAGGTCAAGGAGAATGAACAGAGATTAGTGGCCCTTGCATTTGGCAGCAAGGAAGACATTGCTGACCTTTGTGAGGGCAGTTTCAGTGAAGTGGATGGAAGCCACACTGAAATGGATTAAGCAGAGAGCGGGAAGACAGAAAAGTGGTAAGGGAGTTGTAGACCATATGCTCAAGGAGTTTTGAGGCAAATGGGAGCTCCATAGGTTTCTATGGGGGCTGCTTTTTACCACATTTACCAAGCTTCGGTGCCCAGTAGCTAATGCCATCTTAAGATGGCATTAGCCTATGTAGCCTCTGAGATCCCCGACTTTCTCCACTTGAACATGTAGTATGGCCAGCTTTCGAAATAAATTAATTAATTGCATTAGCGATCACCTCACTTCTCACATACTGCAGGGACCTTTTCCATTTGGAGCCCCTGTCCCTGTGGGTGTACTGTATTACACGAATAGCTGCATTAAGACCCGATGTTTAATCAAAATGTAATTGCCTCTGCAGTGACTCATGCATCATAATGAAAATTAGTTCTCAGTATGGGAATAGTCTACTGACACTATTTGGGGTATGCAGTCAGCATACCGTTCGCCGGGATCCCGGCTGTCACAATACCGCCGCCGGGATCCCGACTGGGCACCATACTGCCGCCAGTATATCAGCTAGGTAGGTGACACCCCCTATATGGGTGTCCACGACACCCATAGAGAATAGAACCTCGTTGCACTCGCCCCCCTGCCGGCATTCCACCACTCGGGATGCTGATGTCGGTATACTGACCATCGACATCCCGTGCGGCAGTATACCGTACCGATCCCCTATTGGCTCCCCACTTAGTTTATTACTTCCTTTTTTTCTCTCTCAAAATACTGTTCTTTGATTCCACATTTATTTCTGTAATGATTTGTACTACCTTGGCATCTGTGTGCAACAAAAAAAATGTGCTTTCTTACACCTGTTTGGTGCAAACGGCATCCTGCTGTGGCCGATGTTCATCCACTTCCAATAATAATCACAAAATATTTAATAATTACCGTATATACTCGAGTATAAGCCGACTTTTTCAGCACTTTTTTTTGTGCTGAAAAAGCCACCTCGGCTTATACTCGAGTCAGCTTTAGTGCCAGATATGCCCCACAGTGCTAGATACTTACCCTCCGTCGCTCCCGCGCTGTCTTCTGAAGGAGGGACACAGAGAGCGCAGCGCACGGCTCTCCTGTGTCCCTCCTGCATCTCCAGCGGCAGCGGCGTCTGAGTGGTAAAGGAAGTGCACGAACCGGCACTTCCTTTAACACACGCCGCTGCCGCCGGAGATGCAGGAGGGACACAGGAGAGCCGCGCGCTGCGCTCTCTGTGTCCCTCCTTCAGAAGACAGCGCGGGAGCGACGGAGGGTAAGTATCTAGCACTGTGGGGCATATCTGGCACACCTGGCACTGTGGGGCATATCTGGCACTGTGGGGCACATCTGGCACACCTGGCACTGTGGGGCATATCTGGCACACCTGGCACTGTGGGGCATATCTGGCACTATGTGGCATATCTGGCACTGTGGGGCATATCTGGCACTATGAGGTCTGTGTACGGCTAGAGCTGCATTTCCCACCCTAGGCTTATACTCGAGTCAATAAGTTTTCCCAGGTTTTTGTGGTAAAATTAGGTGCCTCGGCTTATATTCGGGTCGACTTATACTCGAGTATATACGGTATGTTTATTGGAGGGGGGGGGATGGGCGGAGCTGTGTAGCACCAATAAAGTGGTATTGTCTCTCTGCAGACCCCACCCATTGAGGCTCATTTAAATTTATTTTCCTACAACATTTATTACCAGTTATTTACATAGCGCACACATATTCTGCTTTACAGAGAATATTTGATCATTCAAATTGGAGCTTACAATCTATGGGCCTAATTCAGACCTGATCGCTCCTCTGCATTTTTGCAGCAGTCTGCGATCAAATAGTCGCTGCCCTGATAGAGTGAAAACCCGTCCCGTGCAAATGTGCGAATGCATGCATATGCTGTGCGAAAACTTTTCCTGACAGCGGACAGCTGCAAATCCGTTCGCAACTCACTTACCATCGAATGATTTTTTTCCTATCTTTGCAGTCTGTGCTTAGCCCAGGACTCATTCCTACAGTGCGATACAAACAGGCTGTTTGGGACTGGAGCTGACGTCACACACCCTTCCAGAAACTGTTTGGGAACACCTGCGTTTTTCCTGACACTCCTAGAAAACGGCCAGTTACCACCCCCGAACGTCTCCTTCCTGTCAATCACCTTGCGAACGCCTAGCAATCAAAATTTTCGCACCATCCTGTCGCTGTTTGGCGGTGCGTGTGTGCGCATTGTGGTGCATATGCAGTCATTCGATAATCGGCCGCTGGTCGATTTCACACAAGAGCGATCAGGTCTGAATTAGGCCCTATATTCTCTATCACATATACACGCACACACATTCATGCTAGGGTTAATTTGTTTTTGGAGCAAATCAACCTACCATTATATTTATGGATAGTGGGAAGACACTGGAGCACTTGGAGGAAACCACGCCACGTGCAAGCACGGAGAGGATATACAAACTCCACACAGTTAGGGCCATGGTGAGAATTAAACCCATGACCTCAGTGCTATGAGGCTAACCATTACACCATCCGTGTTGCATACCTCCCAACATGACCCTCTCCAGGAGGGACAGAATGCTCTGTTCCTGGACTTCCCTCTTAATGTATGATTGACATCACCTGTGCTGAAACACCTTTCTTATCCATTAACCTGTTCAACACAGGTGCAGACAATCATACATTAAGAGAAAAGTCCAGAAGCAGAGCATTGTGTCCCTCCTGGAGAAGGTCATGTTGGGAGGTATGGTGCTGCCCACATAATAACTCATTTTGGCCTATGTTCTTTTTTTATGCCTCGCCCACATTCAGCAAGGAACATGGTAATACAGCATCTGCGCTGTACATTGGTATAACTATGTAAATGTATGTAAAACAAATTCTTAGATCAGGCATTCCCAACCGCAGTCCTCAAGGCACACCAACAGTGCAGGTTTTAGTGATATCCAAGCTTGAACACAGGTGACTTAATTAGTACCTTAGTTATTTTGATTTAACCATCTGTGCTGAAGCCTGGATATTACAAAAACCTGCACTGTTGGGTGTGCCTTGAGGACCGTGGTTGGGAATGCCTGTCTTAGATACTAGTGTCAAAGTCAGAAAAATATCTCTATGCACACTACCATATTTGCACCTCACACAGGTCCGTGCTGCGCATGCGTACGCTCTCCCGTACGTGCGCATACTCACAGTCGCGGGCACCCGCAGGCGCACGGTATGCGTATTTACGGTAGAGTTTATGTGATCGTAGCATGCGACTCAATCATTACATATTTCCACTATATAATGTATTTTGTAGATCATGGTCCCTTTGATAGATTCTGAAAGTTTGGTTAATATAGAATGTTCATGAACAGAGAAATCCCTCTTTGTTTGATACGAAGGGTCAGACAGGAGTAATACAGTGGTGTTTAGTACCCATCGGAAGGGTGTTTAATTAGCAATATTCCGGTGTTGGTTTGAAGCAGATTAATCGCTCGTGCGAATAGTTATGGACATAAGAAGTTTATGAACATTTACTGTATTTGCACTTACTTATCCATGCGGCGGGAAACCCAGTTTCCCTCCCACCTGAGCTGTTGGAAATAGTCACGGCCCACCTGTATGAATCAACCTATGACCTTTTGTTATAATGCGAGGAGGAATTCCTGTGTCCAATGAACAATGAGATTGTAGGGACCATTGAATTGTATTGTGTGTGGGGCATAAATAGACAAGCCGATCACATCCAGCTCTCACTCTTCAACGGTTATCATTGCTGAAAATCGGGAGCTGGATGTCCAGAGGCGCATGCGATCGTTTCCTTTGTGCGTAAGTTTTTCTCCGCAACCATATTGTTCTTACTGTTATTGTGGGCCAATTTCTCTCTCTCTCTCTCATCTTCTCCTCTTTCTCTCTTATTTTCCCTTAAAACGTAATTGTATTGTATTGTATTTCCTGTGTAGTTATCTGGTTAGGTAGTCTATGTTATATTGTAGTGTATGACTTGTATTGTGTTCAATTCTTTTGCAAGTATATCATTCATAATATATATTTATTAGGCGTTGGACCCTAAGCCCAGGTATCTGTGTATTTCTTATAGTGTTTAGTATTCTCAGAGTGTCGGTGGCGCTCGAACAGCATTTGAGTTAATAAGGTTACACTAGGTTGCATCTACACCCTATTTCTACACTAAGGTTTTACTGCATAATATACTGTTTATGGTTTAGATACAAAAGGTTTAACATTGTTAGCGATCAGCGCCGCTGGTGATCTCCTCGTGGTCCCGAGCGTCCGCTACGCTATAGCAAATCATTACGTTAGTCAGCAGCCAATAGCGTGCCTGCCTGTGATCTCTTGGCCGTGAGCGAACGTGACGCTTGAGCATCTCGACTACGGCTAAGCGATTGTTACGCAACGAGCGTACCCTTACGGTACTTCATACGTAAATAGCGTACAGTGTTCTTAGACCTCATAAAGGGTTTTATATAAGATAAATATTCAGCTTTATCAATTGGCGGCTCGCCCGTCCTTCACATATCTGCACTAGGTAATTTCAGCAGACATTATCCAGCAGCAAAGGGCGGGAGATCATATTCCTCGTAGTGCTGTTTGGATAAGCGTCTGCTTCGCTTAGTAAAGGGTGCTGAAGGAATCCGGGACCGGAGGTAAGAACAAAACGATAGTGTCTTTTTAAAACTGTTTATTTCTGTCTTGCGTACACACGCACGCATATCTGCATTTCTTTTCATTCGTGTATTTTCATATATCACTCTCCTGTTTGCCATTGTATAATTGATAAACGTACTAAGAGAGATTTGTCGCTATTTCATAGTTAAAGTGTAAAAGTAAAGGTAATACAGTTAAGGTATAGAAATACACGCAACTCTACCTAAAGGTATAAAGAGAGATTGGTGTGGTGCTTGGTAGATGATCAAGGATCATCTACATTGATAAAACGTGTTAGTTGTGTTACGGTAGACAAAGACTGGTGTACACGTGTCTCTAACAAAGGGAGAGACTCGCGTGCGCAAAGGCCGACGCACGCAGCGAAAATTACGCAACGGAGCGTCTGGGTACGCCCACGTAACTCAAACAACACGCGATAAATAACGCAACAGGCGATAAATAGCGAAAATTTATTTTAACATTCGAAATTTAAATTAATAGATCCTTCTCCTAATTTGTAACACATCTGGTCTAAAGAGAAATTTCTGCGCAGAAATAGAAATAGAAACAAAAGTGTACATGTGATGAGTGAGTGTTTTTACATACAATTTTGAGGTTGAACCAAAAGAAATCATCGAGTTCTCGTGAGGTACATACGTGTAAGTGACATGCACGGTGGCTAGGGAGGCATCCTTGGTTAAACATAAAATTTGAGCATTAGAGTATAGCAGACCAGGAGGTCATACTGTAACAGACCAGGAGGTCATAGCAGACCAGCAGGTTCAGGTACAGCAGACAAGGAAGTCCGCTATACAGTCCACAGGCACAACACCAAAAAAAGGGTTGGTGCAACACCCATATAGGCCATACAAGCTCTTGCTGAAGGAATTCGCAGCCGCAATTTTCGATTCCACTGGTCGCTCCGTACATAAGATTAGTTGCTTATGTGCTGAACGATTGTACCGCACGTAATTGTGTGCATTAGTAAACCTGACCGGTACTATTTGTGTACGAAGGTCATAAACGCTATTTGTACATTCTGACGTGATTTGTGTAATTTTTTATTTTTACAAAGGGAAGTTCGCTGGTCACTCAGGAATTATCCAACAACCTCACCTTTACTGGAAAGAGTAAGTGTTCTGCGGATATCCCTCGCATGTTCCAGTAAACAAAGGTTAAATAGGTGCCCTGGGTCGAGTACGCCAGCACCATATCGGTGTGATCAGGTCGTATTGGTCGGCGTGGGCAGAGTGAGTAAGGTGCTCGGTAAACCTTACCGTCAACCTATCGTGAATATCTTGGTTTTTTGTAAGGGTCCGTAACACCTGCAAATTATGGGGGCCAGTTGTTCAGGAAGGGGGCGATCAACCTCGGTTCGGGTTGATTCCATAAACCGACCAGTCGGGTCGGCAAGGTACGTAATGTGTGAAAAGTACGGAAGTCACACAGAAGCTTTATGTGATGAATGGGAGAGAATGACAGTACATGACGGGGAGAAATTCCCAAGAGTAGGTAGCTTCAGCACAGAAGTGTTAACGAATTTAAGGAGAAGGATATGTCTCATTAAATCAGCAAAGAGACGAATCAAGCATTATGATTATTTGCAGTTGTGGCAACAGGAGGGTGACATACAGAGAGGATTGGCTCAGGCGGCGGGATCTGGCTCGATCAGGAAACTGATAGCCACGGCCCCACCGCCACCATACATATCGGGAGAGAAATTGGTTGCGGAGAATGACGCACTAAGGTGTAACACACAAACACTTAGCAACTGTGTAAATGTTAAAGATAATGTTAACCAATTAACCAATGCAAGTATTAACCCGTGCAAGTTGTACCCTGTTTTGAACTTTCCTCAGGAGTGTGATCAAGAGGACGAATCGGCAACAATTTCAGCGCTCTCTCTAGCAGCCACCATAGCAGAGACCACAGTAGGCACAGCTCCACCCCCGAGATTAGTAACAAAGGCCCCTAGCGGAGGGATAGGTGAGGTCGTATCAACGGGTAAGTACGGCACCATACACTATGCTGAAACTATTTCACCACAGTCTGTAGAATCTACACAGAATGAGGTTGTTAGAGTTAATCCTGTTAAGGTAATAGTAGTTCCAAATGGGAAAACAGACACTTCAGGAGTCACTCCTGTTAGGAACATTGCCATGTATAGCCCATTTTCCCGAATGGAATTAAGGACCATAGTGTCTGAATTCCCTGACCCTAGAAAAGACTTAGTTGCCAGCCAAAAATACATCAGAGACCTAGGTAACACGGTAGAGCCCAACAACAAAGACTGGCAGATATTGCTGAGAGCATGTTTACCCTCCAATGTTGACGCAACTCAATTTTTAGCTGACTGTGGATTAGATCAGGATGTACCTCTTACAGATGTGTATAACAAAGACAACGTAAAAAGAATAAGTTTACAGTTAAAAGAGTATTTCCCAGCGGTAGTTAAGTGGAACAAGATTTTCTCCATTAGACAGAAAGAGTCAGAAACTGCTGCAGAATATTTTCACAGGGCATTATTAGAAATGGCAAAATACACAGGCATAGAGGACATTAAAACAAACATAAACCATCGAGAAGTAGCAGTATCGGTACTGATGGATGGTTTAAAAGAATCATTAAAGACTAGGGTACAGACCACACAACCATGTTGGCGAGGTCTGTCTGTGGCTACTTTGAGAGAGGCTGCTATTGATCACGATAGGAACATCACCAGACACAGGGAACAACAAGGTGATAAGTTAATGGCAGTAAGTATACAGGCCTTGACCACAAAACAGCCTGTGTTAATATCACCAAACCCTGTGGGTAAGTCAAATGTGGTAACATGTTATTCTTGTCACAAACAGGGACACTTTGCACGAGACTGTAGATCGAGAAATATACAAAAATCTTATCAACCCCCTAGACAACGACACGACACACGACATTGGGATCAGGGTCCGCAGAAACGGAGTTATGAGCCACATGCAGGGGAAACAAAAAGATATCCCCCGAACAGAGACTGGCAAGCCTCTGGTAGCTCCCAATTAACTCCATCACAAGTAGTTGCTGCCAGCGGGATTCAGGGAGGTCACCATACCCAATAGGGGTGTGGCCATACCTGTAATCTGCAGCCAGTAAAATTGATTGCAAGCCTTGGAAGTGAACCAGAAATTGCAATCAATGTAGCTGGTAAATCAGTAAACTTTCTTGTAGATACAGGGGCGGCCAAATCAGTGATAAATTCGACAGTGGGCATGAGAACCACTGGTAAGACAATTCCAGCCATAGGGGTAACGGGAGCAGTCCAGCACTACCCTGTTAGCAAACCAGCCGAGATTACAGTAGGGCCTTTACATACCAAGCATTCCTTTTTGCTGGCTGCATCGGCACCGACTAATCTCCTGGGTAGAGACTTACTGTGTAAAATGGGGTGCGTCATTTATTGTACTCCTGAAGGTGTATTCTTGGACATACCTGAGAATCACGCTCAGGAAGTACGAGACATGTTAGACTCCCCATCAAAATTAATGTCACATACCATTATGACAAATAGGACTCCCTCCCAAGTAGAAGAAATGACATCTCAGATACCAGAGTCACTTTGGACTAAAGATGGACAAGACACTGGATTAATGGCAAACGTAGCTCCGGTAGTTGTACAAGTAAAAGATGGTAGGATAGCTCCAAAAATCCCCCAGTACCCTCTGAAGCCAGAGGTGGAGTTAGGAGTTTACCCAGTAATAGAGCGCTTGCTACAACAGGGCATTCTGGTAAGAACGTCCAGCACTGCCAATAGTCCCATCTTCCCTGTTAAAAAGAGTGGGGGGAGGGGTTACCGGCTAGTGCAGGATCTAAGGGGGATTAACAAAATAGTTGAGAGTCAGTTCCCCGTAGTGCCAAATCCAGCTGTCATCCTAATGCAAATCCCTCCCACTGCGAAATTTTTCACTGTTATTGACCTCTGCTCCGCTTTCTTTTCGGTACCTCTGCACCCTGACAGTCAATATTTGTTTGCATTTACATACAGAGGAGTCCAATACACATGGACTCGGTTACCACAAGGATTCATAGATAGTCCAAGTATATTTTCCCAGGCTTTGCATGATTGTTTACAGTCTTTCCAACCAGAGAGTGGATCAGTATTAATACAGTACGTGGATGATCTACTACTGTGTTCTGATTCATTGGAAGCATCCCTGAAGGATACGAAACAGCTCCTGTTTCATCTTTCAGACACAGGACACAAGGTTTCCAAAGACAAGTTGCAATTATGCCAAACTAAGGTAAAATATTTGGGACACTGTCTAACACAAGGACTGAGACACCTGACCGCTGATAGAATTCAAGCAATTGGAGACATGACTCTGCCACAAACCCAGCAACAGATCAGAACATTTTTAGGAATGTGTGGGTATTGCCGTAACTGGATCCCAGGGTTTTCCATTCTAGCGTTACCCTTGCAGGAGATGGTCTCCTCAAACAAACCTGATCGGATTTCGCATACAGACGAGTCTGAGACAGCATTTGAGAGACTTAAACAGTGCCTAACGCAGGCGCCAGCATTAGGTATGCCAGACTATGGGAAACCCTTTGAACTATACGGAACAGAAAGTGCTGGTTGCGCGGCAGGCGTACTAACCCAAAAGCACGGTGATGCCAGCAGGCCAGTAGCATATTACAGCGCTCAGCTAGACACGGTAGCACGATCCCTCCCCACATGCTTGCGAAGCGTTGCTGCGATAGCATTGCTAGTAACGAAAAGCGAAGATGTCGTGCTAGGTCACAACCTCACAATTCATACACCACATGCAGTGTCAGCCTTGCTGAATTCTGCCCAAACCAGGCACGTCTCATCAGCGCGGTTTACAAGATGGGAATTGGCACTAATGGCCCCCGTAAACATCACCATAAGGAGATGCAGTGCATTAAATCCTGCAACATATCTCCCAGGTGTGCCTGGACAGGCACAAAGGGTGGAGGATGAGAGTGGTGGGGAAGGAGGATTTAATACAAAGGAAGACACACATGATTGTATGGAATATTTGACCCAAAATTTTACCGCAAGGCCTGACATCAGTGACAACCCACTGGAAGATGTAGAACTTACGTTCTACACGGACGGTAGTTGTCATAGACAGTCAGACTCGGGAGACTTGTGTACTGGATATGCAGTCGTAGATGACCAAGGCACCATAGAAGCGGAACCGCTAGGCCCACCTCACTCAGCCCAGGTTGCTGAACTGGTCGCCCTAACCAGAGCATGTGAATTGGCTAAGGGCAAATCAGCCAATATCTACACCGACTCTAGATACGCATTCGGGGTAGTCCATGATTTCGGAGCCCTATGGCGCCTCAGAAATTTCATGACGGCAGCTGGTACACCGGTAGCGCATGCAGCTCACATAAAAAGGCTTCTAACAGCGATACAGGAACCCGACAGAGTGGCTGTTATCAAATGTAAAGCACACACATATAGCCAGGACCCAGTATCACTTGGTAACAGCCGAGCAGACGAAGCTGCCAAGTTAGCAGCTGCTACCCCCAGACAGACAGACACCACACAACTGATGGTATTTAATACCATCAACACACAGAAGTTGTGTGAGATGCAAAATTTGTGTTCCACACAGGAAAAGGCAGTCTGGAAGGCAAAAGGATATGGCCAGGAGTCCTCAGGACTCTGGACGGATGGACACGGTAAACCAGTGGCCCCCAGAGCATACCTTCCATGTTTAGCTGAGGCAGCTCACGGGCTGACGCATCTGGGCAAGGAAGGGATGTGCAAGTTGGTAAGAGCATATTGGTGTGCCCCAGGATTTTCATCTCATGCGAGTAAAAGAGCAATGTCATGCCTTACCTGTTTGAGAAAGAACATCGGAAAGGCAATACCTACAGAACCATCTCATATCCCACCTGCCGGCGGCCCTTTCCAGGTAATACAGATTGACTTTATTCAATTACCCCCTTGTCGAAATTTGAAATATGTACTTGTTTGTATAGATGTTTTCTCAAATTGGGTCGAAGCATTTCCGGCGGCCACAAATACCGCTATGTTTACTGCTAAGAAAATTGTGCAGGAATTTGTATGTAGATATGGTATCCCTAGAATTATCGAAAGTGATAGGGGTACCCATTTTACAGGTGATGTCTTTCAAGGAATGTGTAAATTGATGGGAATTGATAGCAAGCTGCACACTCCATACCGTCCACAGGCGAGTGCGAAAGTGGTAAGAGTGAACAGCACTATTAAAAATAAACTGAGTAAAGTGATGGCAGAGACAGGATTGACATGGCCAGAAGCTTTACCCATTGTACTGTACAGCATCAGAACCACTCCCAGGTCCCCTCTTAATCTGTCTCCCTTTGAAATCTTGTTTGGTCGACAACCGCATGTTATGATTAACCCTCAGGATGATTTGAAGTGTAACAATGAAGTGACTGTAAAATACTTGATTAACATGAGTAAACAGTTAAGGAATCAAAATGATAATCTGAAGTTAGTGATTCCTGATTTACCAGATAGTAATTGTCATGACATTGAACCTGGGGATTATGTAATGATACGGAATTTTCTACGCTCAGGTTGCCTTATTGACAGGTGGGAAGGACCATACCAGGTCTTATTGACTAGCACTACAGCATTGAAGGTTGCTGAGAGAGAGACTTGGGTTCATTCGTCCCACTGCAAGAAGGTTGCTGATCCAGAGAGGTCCCGTGATAAGGAACAGACGGTAGAGGTTGTATCACTGGAGTGTCTGTTCCAGGAGGATTGAGGCGGCACCTGAGCATTGAAAATCACAAGACCAAAAGCAGTTGTCGATCCGCTGTTCCCTTTTATTGTTTTTCTCCAACTACCCATCCCCTCTCCCTCAAATTATTTTTCCCCCCTTCTCATTCTTCTCCGTTTCCTCCTACAAGATGGACTTGCCCCAAGAGACTGTGATCCGGATTTTCCTGTTGACCATGATGTTGACCAGAGCAGTCTGTTCCGGCGAGAGTACCATGGAGGTCGAGAGAGGTTCTGGAATGGGTTCTGATGATAAAGATGGAGGCGTAGTTTTCCAAGAACAACATAATCAACAAGTAAAGGTGAGTATCAGAAAACGATCCGATAGCATTGACCATAGAAGGAATTGTGAAGGATTGTTAGCTGAAGAAAACTGTATCTGTCGGCTCTGTAACAATGTCATTGAGGATGGGTGCATAAAGAAATGCCAATCCAGTTTTAATATCCATATGGACCGGCATCCATTGAGTGACTATCACTCCTTAGTGGGTAGTGTGTTAAATAAAACAGATTGTTGGGTATGCTCTCAAGTACCTCAAGGTCATAGCAAATCAGGGCTAGTACCATTTCCTTTAACGTTAGGGGAGGTACTTGAGTTAAGTGGTGGGAGACCGGTGGACAGGAGGTTTAATATCTCCAGCCCTCCTAGTTTGAAGCTCCACCAATACCATGTGGATAGGTCCCTATTATGTTTTAACATCTCCAATCCCCGAAAACCGGGAAATTGGGAAGTGTCATGGAGTAATCAAACCATGACCTTTTCGCATAGAGCAGATAGAATGCCTACAGATACAGAGCTTATACGCCACATAGCCAGTAGAGGAAAATCTTTCCGATATAGGTATACCTTAGGAAATAGGATTACGAGAGTTGGAGAGGTATCACCAGGATACTGTGCACATATCGTACAACCTGATACGTGTACTAAGCAGATGGAAGAATTAGGGTTAGGAGATTTCACATGGAAGGTGTGTAATATGGTTATGTCCTACTCCGTCCCATATGTTCTCCCCGATGATGCATATTTCATATGCGGGAGAAAGGCGTATAAGTGGCTTGCCCCAAACTCTGAAGGATTGTGTTATATTGGAAAAGTACTGCCTGAAGTAATGACTGTATCACATGACAAAATGAAAGACATACACCGTGTTGCCCAAACTCCTTATACTCACACCCATTACGAGCACATAGTTAAACGGCACCTGATAGAAAGAACAGAGCATCCGGCCTCTGACATGATCCATGAATCCACCGGGATTCAGTTTCTAATCGCGTTAGACATCACTCGCACCGCCAGAGGAGTGTTGAATTATAAATACATATCTGCGCTTGCAAATTTGTTAGATAATATCACTGAAATGTATGATGACACGTTTAGGTATACTGGAAGGGAACTTCAAGCTTATAAAACAGAACTGGTACAGCATAGAATGGTTCTTAATTACCTCACAGCAGTGACAGGCGGATATTGTGTCACACTGGCAACACAATACGGCGTGAAATGTTGCACATATATTACGAATAGCACCGAGGACCCGGTCGAGGTCATAGACCAAAAGATGGACGATATTCTCCAACTGAAGTGGGAATTTCGCAGGAGACACAATCTCACTCTTGCTGCAGTAGGTAATGAGCTGACTGGTTGGGTGTCATGGTTGAACCCACGAAATTGGTTCTCTGGTTTAGGAGACTGGGCTCAAGGAGTCATAATGGATGTTGGGAAGTTTCTCCTATGTATCTTAGGTGTTATCATAACGATTGGTTTGATATTTAGATGCGGTCAGGCTTTAATGAAGTGCAATCATCGTACTAGGGTAATGAGTTTAAGGAGTGAGGAAACTGTAATTCCAATGGATTTGATTTATGACCCAAAGGTAGAAACAATGATGTGATGAAAATGCGATTTCTACGGTCCGTTTCTTTCACCTGTTTTTCCGTTTCCTCCAAGGTAAAAAGACCCATTTGGACGAGGAATTTGATGAGCCGATATACAGACAACAGATGGATTAAAGAAGAAGTTTTGACAACCTGATACACAGATTTTTGATGAACTATGCCATGGATCCCCAGTTTCCCTAGAAATTTTAAAATTACGATAGCCCAACACTTTTGTAAATCTATGGACATTGACAGCTTTTGCTCGCACCTTATGGGCAAAAGCACAAAGAAGACTGCATTCAACAGACACCAAACAAGACCTCAATCGACGAATGTACATTTACCTGACATAGAATACCACCGCATTTACCGTAATTATGTCTTTTCTTCATTTCTACAACCCTCAGGTAATGACACACATAGTCGATAGGGAATACAGGCACAGATATCAGCAATCACATATCTCCCCCATTCATGTATCAACTAAAATGTGCTCCCCCATTTTGTTACAACCAAAGCCGAAAAGAGCTCGGTAAAGTTTGACAGCCCATCCACAGACCCGTACCACGGGATAAGAAGGAATTCAAATGTATACTTCGCAATACCTCGAAGCTTGATTTAAAACACGTACGGCACGATGATACATGACCCCCAAGCACGGATTCATACACACATGCTTCTGCTATCTCACTAGGTCATACCCTTTTCCTACCTTCTCCTCTCCTCCCCTACCCAACCATGTAAATGTATTAACCCCTGACATATATTTTTCTCTTTTTGAAATGTTTTAGAAGGTGGCAGTTATTGTTGACTGCCAAAGGGTGGACTGTCAAAGTCAGAAAAATATCTCTATGCACACTACCATATTTGCACCTCACACAGGTCCGTGCTGCGCATGCGTACGCTCTCCCGTACGTGCGCATACTCACAGTCGCGGGCACCCGCAGGCGCACGGTATGCGTATTTACGGTAGAGTTTATGTGATCGTAGCATGCGACTCAATCATTACATATTTCCACTATATAATGTATTTTGTAGATCATGGTCCCTTTGATAGATTCTGAAAGTTTGGTTAATATAGAATGTTCATGAACAGAGAAATCCCTCTTTGTTTGATACGAAGGGTCAGACAGGAGTAATACAGTGGTGTTTAGTACCCATCGGAAGGGTGTTTAATTAGCAATATTCCGGTGTTGGTTTGAAGCAGATTAATCGCTCGTGCGAATAGTTATGGACATAAGAAGTTTATGAACATTTACTGTATTTGCACTTACTTATCCATGCGGCGGGAAACCCAGTTTCCCTCCCACCTGAGCTGTTGGAAATAGTCACGGCCCACCTGTATGAATCAACCTATGACCTTTTGTTATAATGCGAGGAGGAATTCCTGTGTCCAATGAACAATGAGATTGTAGGGACCATTGAATTGTATTGTGTGTGGGGCATAAATAGACAAGCCGATCACATCCAGCTCTCACTCTTCAACGGTTATCATTGCTGAAAATCGGGAGCTGGATGTCCAGAGGCGCATGCGATCGTTTCCTTTGTGCGTAAGTTTTTCTCCGCAACCATATTGTTCTTACTGTTATTGTGGGCCAATTTCTCTCTCTCTCTCTCTCATCTTCTCCTCTTTCTCTCTTATTTTCCCTTAAAACGTAATTGTATTGTATTGTATTTCCTGTGTAGTTATCTGGTTAGGTAGTCTATGTTATATTGTAGTGTATGACTTGTATTGTGTTAAATTCTTTTGCAAGTATATCATTCTTAATATATATTTATTAGGCGTTGGACCCTAAGCCCAGGTATCTGTGTATTTCTTATAGTGTTTAGTATTCTCAGAGTGTCGGTGGCGCTCGAACAGCATTTGAGTTAATAAGGTTACACTAGGTTGCATCTACACCCTATTTCTACACTAAGGTTTTACTGCATAATATACTGTTTATGGTTTAGATACAAAGGTTTAACATTGTTAGCGATCAGCGCCGCTGGTGATCTCCTCGTGGTCCCGAGCGTCCGCTACGCTATAGCAAATCATTACGTTAGTCAGCAGCCAATAGCGTGCCTGCCTGTGATCTCTTGGCCGTGAGCGAACGTGACGCTTGAGCGTCTCGACTACGGCTAAGCGATTGTTACGCAACGAGCGTACCCTACGGTACTTCATACGTAAATAGCGTACAGTGTTCTTAGACCTCATAAAGGGTTTTATATAAGATAAATATTCAGCTTTATCACTAGGATTGTTGTTAAAGTGTTTTAGAGATTTTTGCATTATTTTTTATATATTTTTTTGCACACAGAAACATTTATTATAATAGGATTTTAATACCTACCGGTAAATCCTTTTCTCCTGGTCCGTAGAGGATGCTGGGGACTCCAAAAGGACAATGGGGTATAGACGGGATCCGCAGGAGACATGGGCACGCTAAAAGACTTTGACTGGGTGTGAACTGGCTCCTCCCTCTATGTCCCTCCTCCAGACCTCAGTTATAGGAACTGTGCCCAGGGGAGATGGACATTTCGAGGAAAAGGATTTTTGTTAAACTAAGGGTTAGATAGATACCAGCTCACACCACAACACACCGTACAACTGGATTAGCAGGAATACCAGATAACAGTATGAACGAAAAACAGCAACAAGCTGAACATAACCGATACACAACCTTCGTGTAACCGAAACCAACAACCAACAATACAACTGCAAGTAACAGTACGCACTGGGATGGGCGCCAAGCATCCTCTATGGACTAGGAGAAAAGGATTTACCGGTAGGTATTAAAATCCTATTTTCTCTTACGTCCTAGAGGATGCTGGGGACTCCAAAAGGACCATGGGGTCTATACCAAAGCTCCAGACCGGGCGGGAAAGTGCGGACGACTCTGCAGCACCGATTGGGCAAACATGAGGTCCTCCTCAGCCAGGGTACCAAACTTATAGAACTTAGCAAAAGTGTTTGAACCCGACCACGTAGCTGCTCGGCAAAGTTGAAGTGCCGAGACCCCTCAGGCAGCTGCCCAAGAAGAGCCCACCTTCCTGGTAGAATGGGCCTTTACTGACTTCGACAATGGCAACCCAGCCGAAGAGTGAGCATGCTGAATCGTATTACAAATCCAGCGTGCAATAGTCTGCTTGGAAGCAGGATTACCAATCTTGTTGGAAGCATACAGGACAAACAGTGTTTCCGTTTTACTAACAAGAGCCGTTCTGGCGACATAAACTTTTAAAGCCCTTACGACATCAAGAGACTTTGGAACCGTAACAGCCTCCGTAGCCACAGGTACCACAATAGGTTGATTTATGTGAAACAAAGAAACCACCTTCAGCAGAAATTGTTGACGAGTCCTCAATTCCGCTCTATCCACATGAAAAATCAAATATGGGCTCTTGTGAGACAAAGCCGCCAATTCGGACACTCGTCTGGCAGACGCCAAGGCCAAAAGCATGACCACTTTCCAAGTGAGAAACTTTAACTCAACTTTTCGCAAAGATTCAAACCAGTGAGACATAAGAAACTGTAACACCACTTCAAGATCCCACGGGGCCACGGGTGGCACAAACGGGGGATGGATATGCAGCACTCCCTTCACGAAAGTCTGAACCTCAGGAAGGGCGGCCAATTCTTTTCGAAAGAAAATAGATAAAGCCAAAATCTGCACCATGATGGAACCCAATTTCAGGCCTGCATCTACGCCTGCCTGCAAAAAATGGAGGAAACGACCCAAGTGAAACTCCTCCGCAGGGGCTGCTTTGGTTTCACACCACGACACATATTTCCTCCAAATACGGTGATAATGTTTTGCCGTGACCTCCTTTCTAGCCTTAAGGAGAGTGGGGATGACTTCCCCGGGAATACCTTTCCGAGCTAGGATTTGGCGTTCAACCTCCACGCCGTCAAACGCAGCCGCGGTAAGTCCGGAAACACGCATGGCCCCTGCAGTAACAGGTTCTCTCTTAGAGGAAGCAGCCAAGGATCTTCTACGAGTAATTCCTGAAGATCCGGATACCAGGCCCTCCGTGGCCAATCTGGAACGGATGAGAATTGCCTGAACCCTTGTTCGTCTTATAATCCTCAACACTCTTGGAATGAGAGGAAGTGGAGGGAACACATACACCGACTGAAACACCCACGGAGTTACCAGGACGTCCACTGCACTGGCTTGGGGGTCCCTCGACCTGGAACAATACCTCGGAAGCTTTTTGTTGAGGCGAGACGCCATCATGTCTATTTGAGGAATTCCCCAACGCCTTGTCACTTCTGCAAATACCTCTTGATGAAGGGCCCACTCTCCTGGATGGAGATAGTGTCTGCTGAGGAAGTCTGCTTCCCAGTTGTCCACTCCCGGAAGGAAGACTGCTGACAGAGCGCTCACGTGCTGTTCCGCCCAGCGGAGAACTCTTGTGGCCTCCACCATTGCCGCCCTGCTCTTTGTTCCTCCCTGGCGGTTTACGTACGCCACCGCTGTTATGTTGTCCGACTGGATCAGGACAGGGAGACCTTGAAGAAGGTTCTTCGCTTGCAGGAGGCCGTTGTAAATGGCTCTTAACTCGAGAACATTTATGTGGAGACAAGATTCCTGGATTGACCATTTTCCCTGGAAACTTCTTCCTTGTGTGACTGCACCCCAGCCTCGAAGACTTGAATCTGTGGTCAGTAGGACCCAATCCTGGATTCCGAATCGGCGTCCCTCTAGAAGGTGAGAACCTTGCAGCCACCACAGGAGAGAAATTCTGGTCCTGGTAGATAGACTTATTTTCCGGTGCATGTGCAGGTGAGACCCGGACCATTTGTTCAGCAGATCCCACTGAAACACCCGGGCATGAAACCTGCCAAACGGAATGGCTTTGTAAGCCGCAACCATATTCCCTAGCACTCGAGTGCATTGATGAATCGATACTCTTGCCGGTCTCAGAATTTCCTTGACCATGGTCTGGATTTCCAGAGCTTTTTCCGCCGGAAGAAACACCCTCCGTAGTTCCGTTGCCAAGAATCATGCCCAAGAAGGGCAGCCGAGTTGTCGGAATCAAGTGAGACTTTGGCAAATTTAGAATCCAACCATGATGTTGCAGAACCGTCAGGGAGAGTACCACATTCAGTAGCAACTGCTCTTTTGATCTCACCTTTATCAGGAGATCGTCCAAGTATGGGATAATTGTGACCCCCTGCTTGCGTAGGAGTACCATCATTTCCGCCATCACCTTGGTGAAGACCCTCGGGGCCGTGGAAAGCCCAAACGGCAAATCTTAGGAAGGCCTGATGAGGAGGATATATCGGGAGGTGTAAGTAGGCATCCTTTATGTCGACTGATGCCATAAAATCCCCCCCTTCTAGGCTGGAGATCACAGCTCGAAGAGATTCCATCTTGAACTTGAAAGTTTTCAAGTATGGATTGAGGGATTTTAGGTTCAGAATCGGTCTGACCGAGCCATCCGGCTTCGGCACGACAAAGAGGCTCGAATAGAACCCTTCCCCCCTTTGGGACGGGGGAACAGGGACAATGACCCTCTGTTGACACAGCTTTTGTATCGCAGCATTTACCACTTCTCTTTCTGGAAGAGAAACTGGCAAGGCCGATTTGAAAAAGCGGCGAGGGGGCATCTCCTGAAACTCCAGTTTGTACCCTTGGGACACTATGTCTAGGACCCAAGGATCCAGGGCCGATTGAAACCAGACCTGACTAAAGAGTCGGAGACGGCCCCCCACCGGCACTGACTCCCGCAGGGGAGCCCCAGCGTCATGCAGTGGACTTGGTAGAGGCGGGGGAGGACTTTTGGTCCTGGGCGCCAGACACAGCAAGCGACCTTTTTCCCCTTCCTCTACCCTTTGAAGCGAGGAAGGACGAGCCCTTTCCTTTTTTGTATTTATTAGGCCGAAAGGACTGCATCTGATAATGGGGCGCCTTTTTCTGTTGTGTGGGAACATAAGGAAGAAAAGATGACTTACCCGCAGTAGCGGTAGACACCAGGTCAGCAAGGCCGTCACCAAACAAGACACTACCTTTAAAAGGGAGAGCTTCCATAGCTTTCTTGGAGTCGGCATCAGCATTCCATTGATGAATCCACAGCTCCCTCCTGGCCGAGACCGCCATGGCATTGGCCCTTGATCCCAAGAGGCCAATATCCCTCGCCGCATCCTTTAGGTAATCTGCAGTGTCCTTGATATAGCCAAGAGTCAAAAGAATGTTATCCTTATCAAGGGTATCCATGTCAGAAGCTTAATTATCAGCCCACTTAGCAATAGCACTACTCACCCACGCCGATGCCACAGCAGGCCTGAGTAGTGCACCAGTAGTAACGAAAATGGCCTTCAATGTCGTCTCCTGCTTGCGATCCGCCGGATCCTTGAGGGCAGCCGTGTCAGGAGACGGAAGCGCCACCTTTTTGGATAGTCGGGACAGAGCCTTGTCCACATTGGGAGACGACTCCCATTTCTCCCTGTCGTCAGAGGGGAAAGGATATGCCATAAAAATTCTCTTGGGAATCTGCCACCTTTTGTCAGGCGACTCCCAAGCCTTCTCACAAAGAGCGTTCAGTTTATGAGAGGGGGGAAACTTCACCTCAGGCTTTTTCCCTTTAAATAAACAAACCCTCGTATCTGGAAAGGGGGTTCCTCAGAAATATGTAAAACATCTTTCATAGCCACAATCATGTACTGAATACTCTTTACCACTTTCGGATGTAAACTGGCCTCATTGAAGTCGACACTGGAATCAGAGTCTGTGTCGGTATCTGTATCTGCCATCTGGGTAAATGAATGTTTTTGTGACCCTGAGGGGGTCTGTACCTGAGACAAAGCGTCTTCCATGGATTTTCTCCATGTTTGTGTCTGAGAATCTGATTTATCTAGCCTCTTAGCCAACAATGCCACATTCGCATTCAATGTACTCAACATATTTACCCAATCATCAGTCGGCTGTGCCGACAGAGTCATTCCCAAATCTTTCTCCGCGCCCCCAGCAACTTCCTCCGGGGAGGAACACTCAGCCTCAGACATGTCGACACGCAGTACCGACACACCCACACCGGCCAAAAGGGGACAGACCCACAGGGAAGCCTGCAGAGAGAACAGAGAGGGAGTATGCCAGCTCACACCCCAGTGCCCATATACTACCAAATAAATAATATATGCAGGTTGCGCTGTAAATACATATATAGCACCAAATTGCCTGTGCCCCCCCCCCCCCCGTTTTGCTCCCTTGTACTTGTAAGGAGAATGGAGGTCCGGGCCAGCGTCTCTGCAGTGGCTGTGAAGAGATAAAATGGCGCTGGTAAGCTGTGCGGCTAAGCCCCGCCCCTTCCCGGCGCGCTGTAGTCCCGCTTAAATTTGAATTTTTTTATACTGGCGGGGGTATCGTACACGGTGCCCGGGCACTGAATATGCATCTCTTGCCAGTTAAAAGAGCCTCAGTAACTTGCTGCCCAGGGCGCTCCCCCCCAGCGCCCTGCACCCTGTGAGTGCCGTTGGTGTGGGAGCATGGAGCGCAGTGCGACCGCTGCGCTGTACCTTCGTTACTGAAGTCTTCTGCCGTCACTGAAGTCTTCTGTTCTTCTAATACTCACCCGGCTTCTTACTTCTGGCTTCTGTGAGGGGGGTGACGGCGCGGCTCCGCAGCCAGGCGCACCAAGTGATCGAACCCTCTGGAGCTAATGGTGTCCAGTAGCCTAAGAAGCAGAGCCCTTAACTCAGTAGAAGTAGCTCTGACTTCTTTTCCCTCAGTCCCACGATGCAGGGAGCCTGTAGCCAGCAGGTCTCTCTGAAAGTAAAAAAACCTAACATAGGCCCTCATTCCGAGTTGTTCGCTCGGAGATTTTCATCGCATCGCAGTGAGAATTCTCTTAGTGCGCATGCGCAATGTTCGCACTGCGCATGCGCCAAGTAACTTTACTAAGAAGAAAGTATTTTTACTCACGGCTTTTTCTTCGCTCCGGCGATCGTAGTATGATTGACAGGAAATGGGTGTTACTGGGCGGAAACACGGCGTTTTATGGGCGTGTGGCTGAAAACGCTACCGTTTCCGGAAAAAACGCAGGAGTGGCTGGAGAAACGGTGGGAGTGCCTGGACGAACGCTGGGTGTGTTTGTGACGTCAGCCAGGACCGAAAAGCACAGAACTGATCGCACAGGCAGAGTAAGTCTGAAGCTACTCTAAAACTGCTAACTCGTTTGTGATCGCAATATTGCGAATACATCGGTCGCACATTTAAGAAGCTAAGATACACTCCCAGTAGGCGGCGGCTTAGCGTGTGTAACTCTGCTACATTCGCCTTGCGAGCGAACAACTCGGAATGAGGGCCATAGTCTTTCCAGAGAAACTCAGTAGAGCTCCCCTAGTGTGTGTCCAGTCTCTCCTGGACACAGAATCTGAGGTCTGGAGGAGGGGCATATATTGGGAGGAGCCAGTTCACACCCAGTCAAAGTCTTTTAGTGTGCCCATGTCTCCTGCGGATCCCGGCTATACCCCATGGGCCTTTTGGAGTCACCAGCATCCTCTAGGACATAAGAGAAATTATTTTTTTGCCATGTTGTACTAAGTGCTGTAATATTATAGGAGGCCACACCCATCAAGACTTGTGGGCAACATCTTTCCCTCCAGCTTGCGCAGTGAGGGCATCTATCTGCTTCCCCCCAAAAATTGCAGGTGTTGGTCTGGGCCGCAGAGTAATAACACACTCACTAGCATAGCAAACGAGATGAGAAACCTCGCTCGCTGCCTGCACGTCAGCCAATCGCCGCCCTTCTTACACTCGGCAGAAACCACCCAGCGAAGTGATTATTGGTGCTTTCCCAGCAAGCCAGGTATTGGCTGTGGGTGGAAGATGGGCGGGGCCCTGTGTAGCATGGAAGTCACCGACCGTACAGCTTCCGGCTCACACAGAGACAGGTGCTGCAGCCGTCTCCCCCTTCCAGGTACGGTGCTTTCAGTGGCCAGTCCCTGCTAACGGTGCCTCGTGTGCTCCGGCGGCGTGCCCATAGCGCCCTGCATGCAGTGTGTGTTCAGCGCGGCAGTGCTGGTCCCATGCTCACTGACAGACAGCAGCTGCACCGCCGTCCATGTACTCCCCGGCATACGAGCTGTGGCTCTCTCACACAGACAGAGCACACACTGTCTATTCTCCAAATGCGTTGTAGTGATGGAGGTGTGTATGCCGGTATCCGTTTGGATGGTCGACCATGTTATGGTTGACATTCATTAGGTTGACATGGACACATGGTTGACACATGAAAAGGTCGACGTGAGTTTAAAAAAAAAAAAAATTCTCATGGGGAACTTTTCCATACTTTCCGATCCACGTGGACTACAATTGGGAACGGTAATCTATACCGAGTACAGCGGTAGCGGAGTGAGGCACCTCGCCCGAAACATGGCGAGCGAAGCGGTGCACTATATGGGGTTCCCCGTCACTTTATGCAGAAAACGACACCAAAAAAAGTAAAAAAAACTCATGTCGACCTTTCATGTGTCGACCATTTGTCCACGTTGACCAATAGTGGTCGACCTAATGACTGTTGACCATGACATGGTCGACCATTCATACCGGAACCGTGTAGGCGCTCACACTGCTGGTAGGGTAGCGTCTAGTTTACCTTCGTGGAGAGGACCTTTCCCATAACCCCCTGGGTCCATGTCACAATCTAGTTGGAATAGTAAAGTGTGGCGAGACACCGAGTCCGAAGCGTGGCGAGCGTCCAATGGTGCATAGAAAAAAAAATTACCCCAAACCAACGGAGAATGAAGAAAACATTTAGGTGCTGTAAGGGCGGAAGTTCTCTACTGCCCTCTCGTTATGTTACTTCCAGGTCCTGAGCACGAAGGTAACATAGACACAACCGTGCTGGTAGGGGCTGGTACAGCTGGCACATTGTGCGGCAGCGCTGTGTTCTGCTATCCGCTGCTTAACCTCATCTGTGCTGCGCTCTATGGAATAGTAGTTATCGGGGACTTTTTGATCTTTAACCACTTGACTAATTTTTTTTTTTTTTTTTTACCACTTATAGAAGCATATATGCAGATTTATTAGTAAAATGATACTAAATCAGTGTTAATTATCTGTTTTCATAATTTGATTGTGTAAAAAAAAGGCTATGGCCTGTTTTGGGAAAACCTTTTTGTGCAGTTAAAATAAAGGACTTTACAGTGATCTATATATCACCATTCATAATGTAAACAATGATAGTTTCCCCCAGTGCTCTCCTGCATAATACACAAGGTATGATACCAAAAAGAAAGTTGGCCACTCAGGACTTATAATGCTGAAAAAGATGCAGTCACCGTGTTGATACTGCGCAGTGTTTTGTTTTAATAAACAAAAGTGCTGGAGAGTGTCTATGGCTTCTGCATCTTTTCTCTTAAGTCCTAGAGCAGCGTTTCCCAACCGCGGTCCTCAAGGCACACTAACAGTCCTGGTTTTAGTGATATCCAGGCTTGGACACAGGTGACTTAATTAGTACCTTAGTTATTTTGATTTAACCATCTGTGCTGAAGCCTGGATATCCCTAAAACCTGCACTGTTGGTGTGCCTTGAGGACCGCGGTTGGGAAGGCCTGTCCTAGAGGATGCTGGGGTCCACATTAGTACCATGGGGTATATAGATGGGTCCACTAGGAGCCATCGGCACTCTTAAGAGTTTGACAGTGTGGGCTGGCTCCTCCTTCTATGCCCCTCCTACCAGACTCAGTTTAGAAAATGTGCCTGGAGGAGCTGGTCACAGCTAGAGGAACTCTACAGAGTTTCTTTAGTAAAGTTATTTTTTAGAGTTTATTATTGTACAGGGAGGCTGCAAGCAACAGCTTCCCTGTTCGAGGGACTGAAGAGGGGAGTAGTGTCCGCCCTGCGGGGTCTGAACCACTATCTCCACTGACAGGACAATGAGCTCCTGAGGGGATCGATCGTTCCCCGCTACAGGGGATCGCTCACCCCGGCAGCATGCCGCTGCCACCCCCTTACAGAGCCAGAAGATCAGAAGATGGCGAGATATGGCGGCACAAGTGTAGGAGCGCAGCGCTGGGCAGCTGCACTCTGGGAAGGCTCAGTGGCACACAGTGTTTGCGCCATGAGGGGCTTCCTGAGCCAGCGTCTTAATACTCTACACTGGTCACAGTCGCTAACCGAAGACTGAATCCCCAGGCTAGTGTCAGAATCCGCAGTACACAGACGCTAACCGGAGACTGAATCCCCTGGCTAGCGACGGAATCCTCAGGCCAGTATAAAGAATTTGTGCGGGAAGATGCGCCATCTTCAGGAGGCGGAGCTTCTCCTCAGAGCGGACCCAGCAGTGTTCAGCGCCATTTCCCTGCTTGCAGTTCCTGTACACTGGGAGCTGTCCCTACAAGCAACTCCAGCTATCCTGAGCGGTACCAGGGGGTTGTAGATGGGGGTGGAGGCTGTGTAAAATCTGTGTAGTCTATTAAGGTACACAGATGGCGATAGTTTTATTTGTTCTACCTCAGTAAGCGCTGTGTGTGGGTTGGCTCCAATCTCTGTGTCTCTCTCTGCTATTCTTTTGGGGTGGGGAGAGCGGTGGCTGACAATTCCCTGTGTGTGTGTATGTAGGTGTTTAATACCTTCCATAGCCTTGTCTAGGGACTCGGTGTCATATGCTGCTGAAGAGGTTTCCTCTCAGGAGGAATCCATTTCATGTACACAGAAATGTAATCACAGCGCTGAGCCAGCGTCTAAATACCCTAAACGGGTCACAGTTGCTAACCGGAGACTGTATCCCCAGGCTAGCGACAGAATCCTCAGTACACAGATGCTAACCGGGGACTGAATTCCCTGGCTAGCTACGGAATCCTCAGACCAGTATATAGAAGGTGCGTGGGAAGACGTGCCATCTTCGTAGGGCGGGGCTTCTTCTCAGTGCGAAACCAGAAAAGGTCAGCGCCATTTTCCTGTCTGCACTGCAGACGGTGATGGGGACGTGCTGGGGGGGCGGCACACCTTGTAGGGGGTGCAGCTCATGTTTGAGGCCATCAGAGATATGTTAAATATCGCTGACATGTCACCTGAGCAGGTTGAGGAGGCTTACTTCACTGACAATAAGAAAGCCTCGCTAACCTTCCCTGCGTCTAAAGTATTAAACGCTATTGGAAAATCCTGAGTGTAAGGATTCCAGATCCCCAAAAGGGTTATGGTTACTTTCCCCTTCCCTGAGGAGGATAGAAAGAATGGGGAAAAACCCACCCATAGTTGACGCATCTGTGTCCAGACTGTCAGAGGGTGGTTTTACCTGTCCCGGGATCTGCCGCATTGAAAGAACCGGCTGATCGCAAGATTGATATTACCCTCAAATCCATATACACGGCTTCGGGGGCGATACTACGGCCTACCATTGTCTGTGCATGGATTTCTAAAGCTATAGTAAAGTGGTCTGGCACGTTACTTGAGAAATTGGTTACTATGGATCAAAGTAAAGTTGAATTGTTCTTACGTAACATACAGGATTCTGCGGGATTTGTGGAATCCATGAAAGACCCGGGTTCAATGGCTGCAGGAATATCTTCCATGTCTGTCTCAACTCGTAGAGGACTCTGGCTGCGCCAATGGTCTGCCAACACAGAATCCAGGAAAGGTGTGGAGACCCTACCCTACACAGGTCAGGCTCTCTTTGGGGAAGCGTTGGATACTTGGATTTCCACGGCTACAGCGGGTAAGTCTCAGTTTCTTCCCTCAGCTGCACCTGCCACGAAGAAACCTTTTTCTTCAGCTCCATCAGTTTTTTCGGACTGCTGAGCCAAGAAAGGCCAAACCGTCCAACACCTTCTTTGGGGGAGGTCGGCCAAAATCCAAGAAACCTGCTGTTGCGGGTTCCCAGGAATACGCCAGGGTCCTCCGCGTGACTGTGGACCGCGCGGCCTGGAAGTGGGGTTGGTGGGGGCGAGACTCGGGCATTTCAGCCACGTCTGGGTGTCGTCTGGCCTGTATCCCTGGGTGCAAGATACTATGTCCCAGGGGTACAGGCTGACATTTTAAGATGCTCCATATGCAAGTCAAAGGTTACTATTCGTACCTTTTCGTGGTACCGAAACCGGATGGTTCTGTCAGACCCATTCTGAACTTAATATTGCTAAACCCCTTCACAAGGGAGTTCAAGTTCAAAATTGAGTTTCTAATGGCGGTGATATCAGATCTGGAAGAGGCGGAATTTCCTGGTATCCCTGGATATCAAGGATGCGTACCTCCACATTCCGCATCAAGCTTATCTCTGATCCGCACTGTTGGACTGTCATTTCCAATTCCAGGCCCTGCCATTCGGCCTCTCCACTGCACCAAGGGTATTCACCAAGGTGATGGCAGAGATTATGGTTCTCCGCAGACAGGGGGTGAACATACTTCCATATCTGGACGATCTGCTGATAAAGGCATCGTCCATGGAGAACACGGTTGGATCCTGAATCTTCCAAAATCACGTTTGAAACCAACCAGGAGGAAATGATCCTCGACACGGAAGTGCAGAGGGTGTTTCTTCCAGAGGAAAAAGTGTTGGTGATACAAACAATGGTCCGGGATATCCTGAAGCCAGCCCAGGTGTCGGTTCATCAATTCATTCGCCTTCTGGGGAAGATGGTGGCTTCTTACGAGGCTCTGCAGTACGGAAGGTTTCATGCTCTGTCCTTCCAACTGGATCTCCTGGACAAGTGGTCGGGATCTCATCTGCACATGCACCAGAGAATACGTCTGTCACCAAAGGCCAGGATTTCACTCCTCTGGTGGCTACAATTACCTCGTCTTCTGGATGGCCCGCAGGTTCGGGATTCAGGACTGGACTCTTCTGACCACGGATGCAAGTCTCCAGGGCTGGGGTGCAGTCACCCAAGGGGAAACCTACTAAGGAAGGTGGTCAAGTCTGGAAGCAGGCCTGCCAATAAACATTCTGGAACTAAGAGCCGTCTACAACAGTCTTCTCCAAGCGCCCCATTTTTCAGAAATCGGGCCATTCACGTGAAGTTGGGCAATGTAACGACAGTGGCTTACTTAAACTGACAGGGCGGAACGAAGAGCAGAGCTGCAATGTCAGAGGTGACAAGAATCATCCTCTGGGCAGAAACGCACGTTGGCGCTGTCAGCAATCTTCATTCCGGACCTTTGGGGCGTACCCCAAATGGACATGATGGCCTCTCGTTTCTGCAAGAAGCTTCGGAGGTATTGTTACAGGTCGAGGGATCCGCATGCCGTGGCGGTGGACGCCCTAGTGACTCCGTGGGTGTTCCACTCTGTGTACGTATTTCCTCCACTCCCACTCTTTCCAAGAGTTCTCAAACTCATAAGGAGAAAAAGACTTCAGGCAATCCTCATCGCTTCGGACGGGCCGAGAAGGGCTTGGTACGTGGATCTTCTGGATCTACTGCTAGAAGAGCAGAGGCCTCTGCCTCTTCAGGAGGACCTGCTGTAGCAGGGGCCGTTCGCATATCAAGACTTACCGTGGCTACGTTTGACAGCATGGAGGTTGAACGCCAGATACTAGCTGGGAAGGGCATTCCGAACAAGGTTCTTCCTATCCTGGTACAGGCTAGGAAAGGAGTAATGTCAAAACATTACCATCGTATTTAAAAAAAAAAAAAAATGTATCTTGGTGTGAGTCCAAGAAGTTTCCTACTGTGGAGTTTCATCTGGGACGGTTTCTCCTCTTCCTGCAAGCAGGTTGGGATCCATAAAGGTCCGAATTTCGGCCCTATCCATTTTCTTCCAGAAACAGTTGGCTGCCCTCCCTGAGGTTCAGACTTTTTTGTAGTTCTGCACATCCAACCTCCCTCTGTACCACCTGCGGCACCTTTTGGATCTTAACGTGGTGTTGCAGTTCCAACAGTCAGACTGGTTTGAACCTCCTCAGGAGGTTGAGGTCAAGTTTCTCACGTGGAAGGCTGTCACTTTGTGGGCCTTAGCTTCTGCTAGACGTGTGTCGGAGTTGGGAGCTTTGTCAGGTGAAAGCCCTTACTTGATCTTCTATGAAGACAGAGCTGAGCTTCGGACACATTAGCAGTTTCTTTCGAAGGTTGTGTCGGCATTTCATATCAACCAACCTATTGTGGTGCCAGTCGCGACTGACTCCTCAATTTCATCAAAGTCCTTAGGTGTTGTAAGGGCTCTAAAAGCTATGTGAGGAGGACTGCTCGTGACAGAAAATCGGACTCAGTTTGTCCTGTATGATCCCAAGAAAATTGGGTGTCCTGCTTCTAAGTGACGATTTCTCGCTGGATCAGGTTCACTCTCCAGCATGCGTATTCTACGGCAGGCTTGCCGTGTCCTACGTCTGTTAAGGTCCGCTCTACTCATAGGGGTAATTCCAAGTTAATCGCAGCAGGAATTTTGTTAGCAGTTGGTCAAAACCATGTGCATTGCAGGGAAGGCAGATATAACGTGCAGAAAGAGTTAGATTTGGGTGGGTTATTTTGTTTCTGTGCAGGGTAAATACTGGCTGCTTTATTTTTACACTGCAAATTAGATTGCAGATTGAACACACCCCACCCAAATCTAACTCTCTCTGCACATGTTAAATCTGCCTCCCCTGCAGTGCACATGGTTTTGCCCAACTGCTAACAAAATTCCTGCTGCGATCAACTTGGAATTACCCCCATAAGGTGGGTTCTTCCTGGGCGGCTGCCTGGAGTGTCTCAGCTTTACAACTCTGCCGAGCAACTACTTGGTCGGGGTCGAACACGTTCGCAAAGTTCTACAAGTTCGATACTTTGGCCTCTGAGGACCTTAAGTTTGGTCAATTGGTTCTGCAGGAGCCTCCGCACTCTGCCTCCCGTTCTGGGAGCTTTGGTACATCCCCATGGTACTAATGTGGACCCCAGCATCCTCTACGACGTAAGGAAAATAGGATTTTAATTTACCTACCGGTAAAGCCTTTTCTCGTAGTCCGTAGAAGAAGCTGGGCGCCCGCCCGCCCAGCGCTTCGTTATCCTGCAGTGGTTATTTGGTTTAGTACTGCTTTAGTTCTTGGTAAGTACTGTTTCGTTACTTGGTAAGTACTCCTGTTCAGCCGTTGCTGATGTTTTAAGCTAGTTAGCTTGGGTTGCCTTGTGTGTGAGCTGGTGTGAATCCTGCCACTATCTGTGTAAACCTTCTCTTGAAGACGTCCGTCTCCTTGGGCACAGTTTCTAGACTGTCTGGTAGGAGGGGCATAGAGGGAGGAGCCAGCCCATACTGTCAAACTCTTAAAGTGCCAATGGCTCATAGTGGACCAGTCTATACCCCATGGTACTAATGTGGACCCCAGCATCCTCTACGTGCTATGAGAAAAGGATTTAACGGTAGGTAATTCAAATCCTATTTCTCTAACGTCCTAGTGGATGCTGGGAACTCCGTAAGGACCATGGGGAATAGCGGGCTCCGAAGGAGGCTGGGCACTCTAGAAAGATCTTAGACTACCTGGTGTGCACTGGCTCCTCCCACTATGACCCTCCTCCAAGCCTCAGTTAGATTTCGTGCCCGGCCGAGGTTGGATGCACACTAGGGGCTCTCCTGAGCTCTTAGAAAGTTATAGTCTTAGAATTTGTTTTTTTTTTCAGTGAGACCTGCTGGCAACAGGCTCACTGCAGCGAGGGACTAAGGGGAGAAGAAGCGAACTCGCCTGCTTGCAGCCGGATTGGGCTTCTTAGGCTACTGGACACCATTAGCTCCAGAGGGATCGACCGCAGGCCCAGCCTTGATGTTCGGTCCCGGAGCCGCGCCGCCGTCCCCCTTACAGAGCCAGAAGCAGGAAGATGGTCCGGAAAATCGGCGGCATGAAGACATCCTGTCTTCACCAAGGTAGCGCACAGCACTGCAGATGTGCGCCATTGCTCCTCATACACACTTCACACTCCGGTCACTGAGGGTGCAGGGCGCTGGGGGGGGGGGCGCCCTGAGGCAGCAATAAAAACACCTTGGCTGGCTAAAATACCTCAATATATAGCCCCTGGGGCTATATATGAGGTAAATACCCCTGCCAGAATCCCAAAAAAAGCGGGAGAATAGGCCGCGAAAAAGGGGCGGAGCCTATCTCCTCAGCACACTGGCGCCATTTCTCTATCGTCCTAGTGGATGCTGGGGTTCCTGAAAGGACCATGGGGAATAGCGGCTCCGCAGGAGACAGGGCACAAAAAGTAAAGCTTTAGGATCAGGTGGTGTGCACTGGCTCCTCCCCCTATGACCCTCCTCCAAGCCAGTTAGATTTTTGTGCCCGGCCGAGAAGGGTGCAATCTAGGTGGCTCTCCTAAAGAGCTGCTTAGGAAAGTTTAGCTTAGGTTTTTTATTTTACAGTGAGTCCTGCTGGCAACAGGATCACTGCAACGAGGGACTTAGGGGAGAAGAAGTGAACTCACCTGCGTGCAGGATGGATTGGCTTCTTGGCTACTGGACATCAGCTCCAGAGGGACGATCACAGGTACAGCCTGGATGGTCACCGGAGCCTTGCCGCCGGCCCCCTTGCAGATGCTGAAGTAAGAAGAGGTCCAGAATCGGCGGCAGAAGACTCCTCAGTCTTCTAAAGGTAGCGCACAGCACTGCAGCTGTGCGCCATTTTCCTCTCAGCACACTTCACACGGCAGTCACTGAGGGTGCAGGGCGCTGGGAGGGGGGCGCCCTGGGAGGCAAATGAATACCTATTTTGGCTAAAAATACCTCACATATAGCCTCCGGAGGCTATATGGAGATATTTAACCCCTGCCAGAATCCGTTAAGAGCGGGAGACGAGGCCGCCGAAAAAGGGGCGGGGCCTATCTCCTCAGCACACAGCGCCATTTTCCCTCACAGAAAGGCTGGAGGGAAGGCTCCCAGGCTCTCCCCTGCACTGCACTACAGAAACAGGGTTAAAACAGAGAGGGGGGCACTAATTTGGCGATATGCTTATATATATATTAAGATGCTATAAGGGAAAACACTTATATAAGGTTGTCCCTATATAATTATAGCGTTTTTGGTGTGTGCTGGCAAACTCTCCCTCTGTCTCTCCAAAGGGCTAGTGGGTCCTGTCCTCTATCAGAGCATTCCCTGTGTGTGTGCTGTGTGTCGGTACGTGTGTGTCGACAGGTAGGAGGACGATGTTGGTGAGGAGGCGGAGCAATTGCCTGTAATGGTGATGTCACTCTCTAGGGAGTCGACACCGGAATGGATGGCTTATTTAGGAAATTACGTGATAATGTCAACACGCTGCAAGGTCGGTTGACGACATGAGACGGCCGACAAACAATTAGTACGGTCCAGACGTCTCAAAAACACCGTCAAGGGTTTTAAAACGCCCGTTTACTTTAGTCGGTCGACACAGACACAGACAGGGACACTGAATCCAGTGTCGACGGTGAATAAACAAACGTATTCCTTATTAGGGCCACACGTTAAAGGCAATGAAGGAGGTGTTACGTATTTCTGATACTACAAGTACCACAAAAGAGGGTATTATGTGGGATGTGAAAAAACTACCATAGTTTTTCCTGAATCAGATAAATTAAATAAAGTGTGTGATGATGCGTGGGTTCCCCCCGATAGAAAATTATGGGCGGTATACCCTTTCCCGCCAGAAGTTAGGGCGCGTTGGGAAACACCCTTTAAGGTGGATAAGGCGCTCACACGCTTATCAAAACAAGTGGCGGTACCGTCTATAGATAGGGCCGTCCTCAAGGACCAGCTGACAAGGCTGGAAAATATAATAAAAAGTATATACACACATACTGGTGTTATACTGCGGCCAGCGATCGCCTCAGCCTGGATGTGCAGAGCTAGGGTGGCTTGGTCGGATTCCCTGACTAAAAATATTGATACCCTTGACAGGGACAGTATTTTATTGACTATAGAGCATTTCTATATATGCGAGATGCACAGAGGGATATTTGCACTCTGGCATCATGAATAAACGCGATGTCCATAACTGCCAGAAGATGTTATGGACACGACAGTGGTCAGGTGATGCAGATTCCAAACGGCACAGTATGGCCGTATACAGGAAGAGGACTTGTTTGGGGTCGGTCCATCGGACCTGGTGGTCACGGCAACTGCTGGAAAATCCACCGTTTTTTACCCTAAGTCACATCTCTGCAGAAAAAGACACCGTCTTTTCAGCCTCAGTCCTCTCGTCCCTATAAGATCATATCTGCCCAGGGATAGAGGAAAGGGAAGAAGACTGCAGCAGGCAGCCCATTCCCAGGAACAGAAGCGTTCCACCGCGTCTGACAAGTTCTCAGCATGGCGCTGAGACCGTACAGGACCCCTGGATCCTACAAGTAGTATCCCGGGGGTACAGATGGGAATGTCGAGACGTTTCCCCTTCGCAGGCTCCTGAAGTCTGCTTTACCAAGTCTCCCTCCGACAAGGAGGTAGTATGGGAAAAAATTCACAAGCTGTATTCCCAGCAGGTGATAATTAAATGACCCCTCCTACTACAGAAAAGGGGTATTATTCCACACTATATTGTGGTACTGAAGCCAGAAGGCTAGGTGAGACTTATTCTAAAAATTTGTTTTTGAACACTTACAAAGGTTCAAATTAAGATGAAGTCACTCAGAGCAGTGATAACGAACCAGGAATAAGGGGACTATATAGTGTCCCGGGACATCAGGGATGCTTACCTCTATGTCCCAAATTTGCCCTTCTCACTAAGGGTACCTCAGGTTCGTGGTGCAGAACTGTCACTATCAGTTTCAGACGCTGCCGTTTGGATTGTCCACGGCACCCTGGGGTCTTTACCAAGGTAATGGCCGAATTGATGATTCTTCTTCGAAGAAAAGGCGTCTTAATTATCCCTTACTTGGACGATCTCCTGATAGGGGCATAGTCCAGGGAACAGTTGGAGGTCGGAGTAGCACTATCTCGGATACTGCTACAATCAGCACGGGTGGATTCTAAATATTCCAAAATCGCAGCTGATCCCGACGACACGTCTGCTGTGCCTAGGGATGATTCTGGACACAGTCCAGAAAAAGGTGTTTCTCCCGGAAGAGAAAGCCAGGGAGTTATCCGAGCAAGTCAGGAACCTCCTAAAAACAGTGCATCATTGCACAAGGGTCCTGGTAAAAATGGTGGCTTCCTACGAAGCAATTCCATTCGGCAGATTTCACGTAAGAACTTTTCAGTGGGATCTGCTGGACAAATGGTCCGGATCGCATCTTCAGATGCATCAGCGGATAACCCAATATACAAGGACAAGGGTGTCTCTCCTGTGGTGGTTATAGAGTGCTCATCTTCTAGAGGGCAGCAGATTCGGCATTCAGGATTGGATGCTGGTAACCACGGAGCCCAGCCTGAGAGGCTGGGGAGCAGTCGCACAAGGAAAAAATTTCCAGGGAGTGTGATCAAGTATGGAGACTTTTCTCCACATAAATATACTGGAGCTAAGGGTAAATTTATAATGCTCTAAGCTTAGCAAGACCTCTGCTTCAAGGTCAGCCGGTATTGATCCAGTGGGAAAAACATCACGGCAGTCGCCCACGTAAACAGACAGGGCGACACAAGAAGCAGGAGGGCAATGGCAGAAACTGCAAGGACTTTTCGCTGGGCGGAAAATCATGTGATAACACTGTCAGCAGTTTTTCATCCCGGGAATGGAAACTGGGAAGCAGACTTCCTCAGCACGACCTCCACCCGGGAGAGTGGAAACTTCATTGAGAAGTTTTTTCCACATGATTGTAAACCGTTGGGAAATACCAAAGGTGGACATGATGGCGTCCCGTCTGAACAAAAAACGGGACAGGTATTGCGCCAGGTCAAGAGACCCTCAGGCAATAGATGTGGACGTTCTGGTAACACCGTGGGTGTACCAGTCGGTGTATGTGTTCCCTCCTCTGCTTCTCATACCTAAGGTGCTGAGAATTATAAGACGTAGAGGAGTAAGAACTATACTCATGGCTCCGGATTGGCCAAGAAGGACTTGGTACCCGGAACTTCAAGAGATGCTTACAGAGGTCTTATGGCCTCTGCCGCTAAGAAGGGACTTGCTTCAGCAAGTACCATGTCTGTTCCAAGACTTACCGCAGCTGCGTTTGTCGGCATGGCGATGGAAAGCCGGATCCTAAGGGAAAAAAGGCATTCCGGAAGAGGTCATTCCTACCCTGGTCAAAGCCAGAAAGGAGGTGACCGCACAACATTATCACCACGTGTGGCGAAAATATGTTGCGTGGTGTGAGGCCAGGAAGGCCCCACAAAGAAATTTCAACTCGGTCGTTTCCTGCATTTCCTGCAAACAGGAGTGTCTATGGGCCTCAAATTGGGGTCCATTAAGGTTCAAATTCGGCCCTGTAAATTTTCTTCCAGAAAGAATTGGCTTCAGTTCCTGAAGTCCAGAAGTTTGTCAAGGGAGTATTGCATATACAAACCCCTTTTTTGTGCCTCCAGTGGCACTGTGGGATCTCAACGTAGTTCTGGGATTCCTCAAATCACATTGGTTTAAAACCAGTCAAATATGTGGATTTGAAGCATCTCACATAAAAAGTGACCATGCTCTTGGCCCTGGCCTGGACCAGGCGAGTGTCAAATTGGTGGTTTTTTCTCAAAAAAGCCCATATCTGTTTGTCCATTCGGACAGGGCAGAGCTGCGGACTCGTCCCCAGTTCTCTCCCTAAGGTGGTGTCAGTGTTTCACCTGAACCAGCTTATTGTTGTGCCTTGCACCTACTAGGGACTTGGAGGACTCCAAGTTGCTAGGAGTTGTCAGGGCCCTGAAAATATGTTCCAGGACAGCTGGAGTCAGAAAATCTGACTCGCTGTTTATACTGTATGCACCCAACAAGTTGGGTGCGCCTGCTTCTAAGCAGGCGATTGCTCGTTGGATTTGTAACACAATTCAACTTGCACATTCTGAGGCAGGCCTGCCACAGTCTAAATCGGTTAAGGCCCATTCCACAAGGAAGGTGGGCTCATCTTGGGCGGCTGCCCGAGAGGTCTCGGCATTACAACTCTGCCGAGCAGCTACGTGGTCAGGGGAGAACACGTTTGTAAAATTCTACAAATTTGATATCCTGGCAAAAGAGGACCTGGAGTTCTCTCATTCGGTGCTGCAGAGTCATCCGCACTCTCCCGCCCGTTTGGGAGCTTTGGTATAATCCCCATGGTCCTTTCAGGAACCCCAGCATCCACTAGGACGATAGAGAAAATAAGAATTTACTTACCGATAATTCTATTTCTCGGAGTCCGTAGTGGATGCTGGGCGCCCATCCCAAGTGCGGATTATCTGCAATACTTGTACATAGTTACAAAAATCGGGTTATTATTGTTGTGAGCCATCTTTTCAGAGGCTCCGCTGTTATCATACTGTTAACTGGGTTTAGATCACAAGTTGTACGGTGTGATTGGTGTGGCTGGTATGAGTCTTACCCGGGATTCATAATTCCTCCCTTATTGTGTACGCTCGTCCGGGCACAGTACCTAACTGGCTTGGAGGAGGGTCATAGGGGGAGGAGCCAGTGCACACCACCTGATCCTAAAGCTTTACTTTTTGTGCCCTGTCTCCTGCGGAGCCGCTATTCCCCATGGTCCTTTCAGGAACCCCAGCATCCACTACGGACTCCGAGAAATAGAATTATCGGTAAGTAAATTCTTATTTTTTCCCTCACAGCTCGGCTGGAAGGAAGCTCCCTGGCTCTTCCCTGCATTTCTACAGTACCGTAAGAGGGAAAAGAGAGGGGGGGCACTAAATTGGCACTGTATACAGTATAAGCAGCTATTAGGGACATAACTCAGTTAGTCCCTGTATATATATATAGCGCTCTGGTGTGTGCTGGCATACTCTTACTCTGTCCCCCCAAAGGGCTTTTGTGGGTCCTGTCCTCTATTTGAGCATTCCCTGTGTGTGTGGAGTGTGTCGGTACGGCTGTGTCGACATGTTTGAGGAGGATAATGATGTGGAGGGGGAGCAGATGCCTTTAGCAGAGATGTCACCCAGACACCTGAGTGGATGGTATTATGGCAAGAAATGAGTGCACGTATAGACTCCTTACATAAAAAATTTGACGACATGCCGACTGTGGGACAGCCGAGTCTTCAGCTCGTGCCTGTCCAAGGGTCTCAAAAGTCATCAGGGGCTCTAAAACGCCCGTTATCTCAGGTGGCACAAGTAGATGTCGTCACGGATACTGACGCCAGTGTCGACGACGATGAGTCAAATTTAATGCCCGTTAAGGCCATTCGCTGCATGATTGAGGCAATGAAAGAGGTGTTAAATATTTCTGATTTACATCCAGGTACCACAAAAAAGGGTATTATGTTTGGGGAGAAAAAACTACCTGTAGTTTTTCCCCCGTCAGATGAATTAAATGAAGTGTGTGAAGAAGCGTGGGCTTCCCCTGATAAGAAATTGGTGATTCCTAAGAAATTACTAATGGCGTTCCCTTTCCCGCCAGAGGATAGGTTACGTTGGGAAACACCCCCGAGGGTGGATAAAGCGCTCACACGTTTGTCAAAAAAGGTGGCACTACCGTCCCAGGATACGGCCGCCCTTAAGGAACCTGCTGATAGAAGGCAGGAGGCGATCCTGAAGTCTGTATATACACACTCAGGCATTATACTCAGACCAGCAATTGCGTCAGCTTGGATGTGCAGTGCTGCCGCTGCATGGTCAGATAACCTGTCAGAAAATATTGACACACTAGACAGAGACACGATCCTGTTAACAATTGACCATATAAAAGACTCAGTCTTATACATGAGAGATGCACAGAGGGAAATCTGCCGGCTGGCATCTAAAGTAAGTGCACTATCTATCTCTGCTAGGAGATGCTTATGGACTCGCCAGTGGACTGGAGATGCAGATTCCAAAAGGCACATGGAAGTTTTGCCTTATAAAGGGGAGGAATTATTTGGGGATGGTCTCTCCGACCTAGTTTCCACAGCAACGTCTGGGAAGTCAGCATTTTTACCCCATGTCCCCTCACAGCCTAAGAAGGCGCCATTTTATCAGGTTCAGTCCTTTCGATCCCAGAAAAACAAGCGGGGAAAAGGAGGGTCTTTTCTGTCAAGAGGCAGAGGCAGGGGAAAAAGGCTGCAGCAAACAGCAGGTTCCCAGGAACAAAAGTCCTCCCCCGCTTCCTCTTCCAAGTCCGCCGCATGACGGTGGGGCTTCACAAGCGGAGCCAGGTACGGTGGGGGCCCGCCTCAGGAATTTCAGCGATCAGTGGGTTCGCTCACAGGTGGATCCCTGGATCCTTCAAATAGTATCTCAGGGATACAGGCTGGAATTCGAGGCGATTCCACCCCGCCGTTTCCTAAAATCCGCCTTGCCGATTGCTCCCTCAGACAGGGAGGCAGTGCTAGCGGCAATTCACAAGCTGTATTCCCAGCAGGTGATAATCAAGGTACCCCTACTTTAACAAGGCCGGGGTTACTATTCCACACTATTTGTGGTACCGAAACCGGACGGTTCGGTGAGACCCATTCTAAATTTGAAGTCCTTGAACACATACATAAAAAAATTCAAGTTCAAGATGGAATCGCTCAGGGCGGTTATTGCAAGCCTGGACGAGGGGGATTACATGGTATCCCTGGACATCAAGGATGCTTACCTGCATGTCCCCATTTACAATTCTCACCAGGAGTACCTCAGATTTGTGGTACAGGATTGCCATTACCAATTCCAGACGCTGCCGTTTGGACTCTCCACGGCACCGAGGGTATTTACCAAGGTTATGGCGGAAATGATGATACTCCTTCGAAAAAAGGGAGTTTTAATTATCCCATACTTGGACGAGCTCCTAATAAAGGCACGATCCAAGGAACAGTTGTTAGTGGGAGTAGCACTATCTCAGGAAGTGCTGAGCCAGCACGGTTGGATTCTGAATATCCCAAAGTCACAGCTGGTCCCCACGACACGTCTAATGTTCCTGGGAATGATTCTGGACACGGCCCAGAAAAAAGTGTTTCTCCCGGAGGAGAAAGCCAGGGAGTTGTCTTCTCTAGTCAGAAACCTCCTAAAACCAAAACAGGTATCGGTGCATCACTGCACGCGGGTCCTGGGAAAGATGGTAGCTTCTTACGAAGCAATTCCATTCGGCAGGTTCCATGCCAGAATCTTTCAGTGGAACCTGTTGGACAAGTGGTCCGGATCGCATCTTCAGATGCATCGTTTAATAACCCTGTCTCCACGAACCAGGGTGTCTCTTCTGTGGTGGCTGAACAGTGCTCATCTTCTGGAGGGCCGCAGATTCGGCATACAGGACTGGGTCCTGGTGACCACGGATGCCAGCCTGCGAGGCTGGGGGGCAGTCACAAAGGGAAGAAATTTCCAAGGACTATGGTCAAGTCAGGAGACTGCCCTTCACATAAATATTCTGGAACTAAGGGCCATTTACAATGCCCTAAGTCAAGCAAAATCCCTGCTCCTACACCAGCCGGTGCTGATCCAGTCAGACAACATCACGGCAGTCGCCCATGTGAATCGACAGGGCGGCACAAGAAGCAGGACGGCGATGGCAGAAGCCACAAAAATTCTCCGATGGGCGGAGAATCATGTACTAGCACTGTCAGCAGTGTTCATCCCGGGAGTGGACAACTGGGAAGCAGACTTTCTCAGCAGGCACGACCTCCACCCGGGAGAGTGGGGACTTCATCCAGAAGTCTTCCAAATGATTGTAAATCAATGGGGTCGTCCACAGGTGGACATGATGGCGTCCCGCATAAACAAAAAACTAGAGAAGTATTGCGCCAGGTCAAGAGACCCTCAGGCGATAGCGGTGGACGCCCTAGTGACACCGTGGGTGTACCGGTCAGTGTATGTGTTCCCCCCTCTACCTCTCATACCAAAGGTACTGAGAATAATAAGAAAGCGAGGAGTAAACACAATTCTCGTGGTTCCGGATTGGCCAAGAAGAGCGTGGTACCCGGAACTTCAAGAGATGATCTCAGAGGACCCTTGGTCCCTGCCGCTCAGACAGGACCTGCTACAGCAGGGCCCCTGTCTGTTCCAAGACTTACCGCGGCTGCGTTTGACGGCATGGCGGTTGAACGCCGGATCCTGAAGGAAAAGGGCATTCCGGAGGAAGTCATTCCTACGCTTATTAAAGCCAGGAAAGATGTTACGGCAAAACATTATCACCGCATATGGCGGAAATATGTTGCATGGTGCGAGGCCAAAAAGGCCCCAACAGAGGAATTTCAACTGGGTCGATTTCTGCATTTCCTGCAAGCAGGAGTGAATATGGGCCTAAAACTAGGCTCCATTAAAGTACAGATCTCGACTCTGTCGATTTTCTTTCAAAAGGAACTAGCTTCAGTACCTGAAGTTCAGACATTTGTGAAGGGAGTGCTGCATATTCAGCCCCCATTTGTGCCTCCTGTGGCACCGTGGGATCTCAACGTGATGTTGAATTTCTTGAAATCACATTGGTTTGAGCCACTAAAAACCGTGGATCTGAAATATCTCACGTGGAAAGTGGTCATGTTATTGGCCCTGGCATCAGCCAGGCGAGTGTCAGAATTGGCGGCTTTATCATGTAAAAGCCCTTATCTGATTTTTCATATGGATAGGGCAGAATTGAGGACTCGTCCCCAGTTTCTCCCTAAGGTGGTGTCAGCGTTTCACCTGAACCAGCCTATTGTGGTGCCTGCGGCTACTAAGGATTTGGAGGACTCCAAGTTGCTAGACGTTGTCAGGGCCCTGAAAATATATGTTTCCAGGACGGCTGGAGTCAGAAAATCTGACTCGCTGTTTATCCTATATGCACCCAACAAGCTGGGTGCTCCTGCTTCTAAGCAGACTATTGCTCGTTGGATTTGTAGTACAATTCAGCTTGCACATACTGTGGCAGGCCTGCCACAGCCTAAATCTGTCAATGCCCATTCCACAAGGAAGGTGGGCTCATCTTGGGCGGCTGCCCGAGGGGTCTCTGCTTTACAACTTTGCCGAGCAGCTACTTGGTCAGGGGCAAACACGTTTGCAAAATTCTATAAATTTGATACCCTGGCTGAGGAGGACCTGGAGTTCTCTCATTCGGTGCTGCAGAGTCATCCGCACTCTCCCGCCCGTTTGGGAGCTTTGGTATAATCCCCATGGTCCTTACGGAGTTCCCAGCATCCACTAGGACGTTAGAGAAAATAAGAATTTACTCACCGGTAATACTGTTTCTCGTAGTCCGTAGTGGATGCTGGGCGCCCATTCTAAGTGCGGTCTATCTGCAATACTTGTACATAGTTATTGTTAACTAAATCGGGTTATTGTTGAGCCATCTGTTGAGAGGCTCTATCGTTTCATACTGTTAACTGTGTTTCATATCACGAGTTGTTCGGTGTGATTGGTGTGGCTGGTATGAGTCTTACCCGGGATTCAAAATCCTTCCTTATTGTGTACGCTCGTCCGGGCACAGTACCTAACTGAGGCTTGGAGGAGGGTCATAGTGGGAGGAGCCAGTGCACACCAGGTAGTCTAAGATCTTTCTAGAGTGCCCAGCCTCCTTCGGAGCCCGCTATTCCCCATGGTCCTTACGGAGTTCCCAGCATCCACTACGGACTACGAGAAACAGAATTACCGGTGAGTAAATTCTTATTTTTTTAGCATTATAAATCCTCTGATTGCCGCCTCCTTTTTGATACTACACAAAGGTGGGGGCGCTCTGGAACATTTGCGATAAACAAAGTATGGTTATTGCGCAATCTAGCAATGTTTTGGATCAGTAGGACCCGTTATGCACCCAGTACTTTAGTGCTGTTTGGTGCAACAAGTGGAAAATAAATGTTCTTCCGGCTCCATAACAAACATTTGCTTATCGTCCTGTTTAAAGTGACGGGCGATATGCAAATACAGATTCCCAAAATGAGTTATCTCTTATGTGTGCCACCTCTTCTTTGTGGGAACTGGATGGTAGTGGTTGTATAGTAATTCCATGAGGAAGACATCGGGGGAGCCAAATACTTCTCATAACATATAGTGCCAATCAACTCTATTAGTCTTCACGCTAGGCCAGTGGTTCTAAAACTTTCTCAGGGCACCCTTAGGGTCTGAGACTTTTTTTTCGGAGTTTGGGACTTAGGCGGGGCTGGCTCCAGGCCTACTAGCACCCTGAGCGAGAACATTTTGAAGATATGCCCCAAATGCCAGATACACATGTCCCCACCCAGTGCCAGATACACATGTCCCCACCCAGTGCCAGATATGCCCCCAATGCCAGATACACATGTCCCCAATGCAGTGCCAGATATGCCCCCAATGCCAGATACACATGTCCCCAATGCAGTGCCAGATATGCCCCCAATGCCAGATACACATGTCCCCAATGCAGTGCCAGATATGTCCCCAATGCAGTGCCAGATATGTCCCCAATGCAGTGCCAGATATGCCCCCAATGCCAGATACACATGTCCCCAATGCAGTGCCAGATATGCCCCCAATGCCAGATACACATGTCCCCAATGCAGTGCCAGATATGCCCCCAATGCCAGATACACATGTCCCCAATGCAGTGCCAGATATGTTCCCAATGCAGTGCCAGATATGCCCCCAATGCCAGATACACATGTCCCCAATGCAGTGCCAGATATGCCCCCAATGCCAGATACAGTACACATGACATGCTGCCGCCGCCCCCCCAAAGTGCTGATCACCGCGCTGCTGCCTGTTCATGAGGGCGGGGAGGAGAGCGCAGCGTGCACCTCTACTGCCCCTCAGTCGCCGGTCTGCGGTGTCGAGCTGCAATTAGGCGCTGGTCCTCAAGCCAATCAAAGCTCACAGTCCGGCAGCCAGTTAGGAGCCTCAGCTGCCGGACCGCAAGCTCTGATTAGCTCATGGGTCGGCGCAGGTTAGCGGGGAGTGGGGTTGCGTACATGGAGTCCTGTGGTACAGTGCACTTCTCTACTAGGAGGCGAACGCTGCTGTAGGGATGGCTCCAGGCTCCAATATGGCGGCGAGAGCTAGCAGCGCCCATTAAGTGTGGCGCCCTGTTCGGCTGCTGTCTTGGAACATGCCTGGAGCCGGCACTGGACTTAGGTGTCAGACCGCAGTCCCCATTGATAATAATAGGAACTGCGAACTTCAGTATGAATGAGCCTCCTGCAGGAAAATTCAATGAAATCTCCTGCATTATGCTGTTAGCACATAGCAGTTTCTGCATAATTTTATGAATTATTGCTATTTCTACATAATTTTATGAATAAAATGCTTGACTCATAGGCCGTAACCTGAAACAAAACTCTCCGAGCTGTCACCCAGGTATGTGAGCTAGAACACAAGAAGATGTTACTCACCTGCCATCCTTAGGTTTCTCTGTGTCTCTTCTGACCAGCTGCCAGCAGGACTTTGTTGCCTCAGCAGCAGAAGTGTAAGAAAAGGTGTGAAAGGAAAAAGGGCTTGGGGAGGGGAATACCTAACACACAATTTGGGGCCTGGGAGGGGGCATGATGACAAACACTGGGTCCTTAGAGGGGGGTGGGCATGGTGACAGACACACTAGGGCCTGGGATGGAGGCATGGTAATACACATAATGGGGTCTGTGGGGGAGCGTGGTGACTCACACACACACGGGCTTGGGAGGGGGCATGTTGATATGGATTCAGTATGATTTCCCGACTGTCGCGATCCCGGAGGTCAGGTTGCCGACGTCAAAATCCCAACATAGAGTACAGCTTGTGCGCACACCATGCTCAGTGGCGAGTCCTCCTTGGGTGGTGGCGTGGGCCACCGCCCTAGTTGGAATTGCGGGTAACTGTCAGGATTTCGACCATCTGTATTTTCACTGTTGTCGGTATTACGACCGTCAGCATATTAACTGCATACCATTAAAACACATTCTGGGTCCTGGAGGTGGGGGGGAATGACATGATGATACACACACTGGGCCAGGGAGGGGGCCATGTAAATACGGTTTCACTATGATTGCCTGACTGCCGGGATCCCGACCGTCAAATTAGGTGGATAGGTTGGGAGAAGCCCAGCACTCTGTAAGTGCTAACCTTTCCCCCATTAATAATGGTCGGGCACTCCCCCCATTTGTGACGCTAACAAGGGCCTCACTGCCCCGAATAGTGATGCCGGCAGGGCCACAGCCTACTCCCTGGCCGTCCGCTCCCCCTTATCAAGTTAGTGCGCGCATGCTGTTCCTGCACCCTGCACTGTCTGCTTCCTAGCGTGAACGCTATTACCAGTAGATGCTCATGGTGCACAATATCGTTAAGATACACAGGTTATCTGGATTTATCCAAATGCATATGGAACTTGGTAATAATGTTCAGCACTTATCACTAACCTCGGGCAGCGGTCCAATCAACCCTGTTGAGGGAGGAACCAGCTCCTGGATAATATCTCTGATCACTTAGAAATAAAACTTCAGTAGTGCAAGAAATTATTAAAAACCTAGTACACTTTAATGTCAGAGAGATCCTGCTCAAGTTATGCGGATAAATACTCCACCATATAGACCCCACTTATGAAATAGTGTAAAGCCCCAGATAAAAAAAACAAAAAAAATAGTGGGCGGAGCAAGTTAATAAATATAAGAATCTGTAGTAAGTGTAGTTTAGTAGATTATGGACAATATAGTTCTGTGAGCTCCAGTCAGGTATGCATTGAGCTGGGCTTCATCCGGACTCCTAATTGCTGCATCTGAAGTTAGAATCCTGCTTGGTTTATTTGTTGCTGACTGGATGTTTCAGTCTTTATACAGATGTGTCCTCATACATCTTTGCTGCAGTCGCTCCAAACAGCCCTCTTGGCACACCAGGTCCTGTCGGAAAGCATGGATATATCTAACACTTGAACTGCTAGTATGTCTTGAGGAGCAAGGTTTGGAAACACTGCCTCATAGGGAATCTTCCTGGACACTTTGATGGGAAGTCAATTGCTTTTACGTGCCGGAGGGCACAATTACAAAAAAATGATCGCAATGTTTCCGCCCAGAAGTGCCATGTTTAGCCATGTAAAATGACTAAACCAGACTAAAGTTCTGGGTGCGACGTGAAAAGTGCCGTTTGGGCGCCTCAACGGGTGACTTTGCAACCCTTGCCTCTCAGCTAATCGCGCCCGAATGGAGCAACAATTGAATTGCTCCGTTGGTGGCCACGGGAAAAACAATTTTGTGGGTTGTAATCAGTCTGATTCTGTCATGTCTTGATGCTTACTTGAATTTGCGCTCTGCACTGTTCATCTGCCTGTATTATTTGGAAAGCCTGTTACTTGAAGATATACTATATGGACAAAAGTAGTCGAACGCCTGACCATTACACGAACAAGGACTGTAATGACATTGTATTCAAATGCATATACTTTAATATGGAGTTGGTCCCCATTTTGCAGCACTTCTTGGAAAACTTTCCACAAGACTTTGGAGTGTTTCTGTAGAAATTTGTGCCCATTCATTCTTTAGAGTATTTATGAGGTCAGGCAGTGATTTTGGATGAGAAGGCCTGGCTCGCTATCCCCGTTCCAGTTCATCCCAAAGTTGCTCAATGGGGGTTGAGGTCAGGGATCTGTGCAGGCCAGTCAAGTTCTTCCAAACTGAACTAATCAAACCATGGGGTAAATTTACTAAGATGGTAGCTTTATTTGAGATGTGATGATGCCCATTGCAACCAATCATATTCCAGGTATTATCTTTTAGAAGGTGCTAGATGAGCAGTAGAATCTGGTTACTATGGGCAACAGCCCATCTTAAATAGAACTCCCATCTTAGTAAGTTTACCCCTATGTCTTTTATAGTCCTTGCTTTGTGCACTGGGGCACAGTCATGTTGGAATAGAAAAGGGTCTTCTCCAAACTGTTGCCACAACGTTGGAAGCTTAGCATTGTCCACAATGTCTTGGTATGCAGAAACAGCCCTATACCAGTATCCCTCCTCCACCAAATTTCAAAGTTGGCATAATGCGGTCAGGCAGGTAACGTTCTCCCGGTATCCACCAACCCCAGACTTGCCCATCTCACTGCCAAACAGAGGAGCATGATTCATCACTCCACAGAACACGTTCCATTAAGCTCCCGCCACACACTGTTTGTGCTTACATTAATGCCAGTGGAAATTTGAAACTCTTCATCTATGGAATCAGCAGAGTGTTGATGGCTTTTACGCATCATTGGCCTAATTCAGATCTTATCGCAGCTGCTAATTTGTTAACTAATGGGCAAAACCATGTGCACTGCAAGGGGGCAAATGTAACATGTGCAGAGAGAGTTAGATTTGGGTGGGGTGTGTTCAAACTGAAATCTAAATTGCAGTGTAAAAATAAGGCAGCCAGTATTTACCATGCACAGAAACAATATAACCCACCCAATCTAACTCTCTGTAAATGTTATATCTGCCCTCCCTGCAGTGCACATGGTATTGCCCATTAGCTAACAAATTTGCTGCTGTGATCAGACCTGAATTACCCCCATGTGCCTTAGCAGTCGTTGACCCCAATCTGTGAGTTTACGTGGTCTTCCGCTTCATGGCTGAGTTGCTGTTGTTCCTAAATGCTTCCACTTTCTAATAATATCACTTACAGTGGAATATCCAGCAGGGATGAAATTTCACGAACAGTCTAATTGCAAAGGTGGCATCTTATCACCATACCGCGCTTGTAGTCACTGAGCTCTTCAGAATGACCCATTTTGTATCACAAATGTTTGCAAATGGAGACTGCCTGGCTAGGTGGTCTATTTTATACACTTGTGGCAACGTGTGTTATTGAAACACCTAAATTCAATTATTAACAGGTGTGGCCAAATACTTTTGTCCATATAGTGTATTTCTCTGACGTCCTAGTGGATGCTGGGAACTCCGTAAGGACCATGGGGAATAGCGGCTCCGCAGGAGACTGGGCACAAAAGTAAAGCTTTAGGACTACCTGGTGTGCACTGGCTCCTCCCCCTATGACCCTCCTCCAAGCCTCAGTTAGATTTTTGTGCCCGACCGAGCAGGGTGCAATCTAGGGGGCTCTCCTGAGCTTCTTAGAAAAAGTTAGTTTTAGGTTTCTTATTTTCAGTGAGACCTGCTGGCAACAGGTTCACTGCATCGAGGGACTAAGGGGAGAAGAAGCGAACCTGCCTGCTTGCAGCCAGCTTGGGCTTCTTAGGCTACTGGACACCATTAGCTCCAGAGGGACCGAACACAGGCCCAGCCTCGGAGTCCGGTCCCAGAGCCGCGCCGCCGGCCCCCTTACAGAGCCAGAAGCAAGAAGAGGTCCGGAAAATCGGCGGCAGAAGACATCAGTCTTCAACAAGGTAGCGCACAGCACTGCAGCTGTGCGCCATTGCTCCTCAGGCACACTTCACACTCCGGTCACTGAGGGTGCAGGGCGCTAGGGGGGGGCGCCCTGAGCAGCAATAAAAACACCTTGGCTGGCGAAAATACATCACATATAACCCCCAGGGCTATATGGATGTATTTTAACCCCTGCCAGAATATAGCAAAACGCGGGAGAAGTCTGCCGAGAAGGGGGCGGAGCCTATCTCCTCAGCACACGGGCGCCATTTTCCCTCACCGCTCCGCTGGAAGGACGTCTCCCTGACTCTCCCCTGCAGTCCTGCACTACAGAAAAGGGTAAAAAAGAGAGGGGGGGCACTAATTTGGCGCAGTTTGATAATATCAGCAGCTATAAGGGGAAAACACATTATATAGTGGTATCCCTATATATATATATATATATATATATATATATATAGCGCTCTGGTGTGTGCTGGCATACTCTCCCTTTGTCTCCCCAAAGGGCTAGTGGGGTCCTGTCCTCTATCAGAGCATTCCCTGTGTGTGTGCTGTGTGTCGGTACGATTGTGTCGACATGTTTGAGGAGGAAAATGATGTGGAGGCGGAGCAATTGCCTGTAATAGAGAGGTCACCCCCTAGGGAGTCGACACCTGAGTGGATGGGCTTATGGAAGGAATTACGTGACAGTGTCAGCTCTTTACAAAAGACGGTTGATGACATGAGGCAGCCGGCTACTCAGCTTGTGCCTGTCCAGGCGTCTCAAAGGCCATCAGGGGCTCTAAAACGCCCGTTACCTCAGATGGCAGATACAGACGCCGACACGGATACTGACTCCAGTGTCGACGATGAAGAGACGAATGTGACTTCCAGTAGGGCCACACGTTACATGATTGAGGCAATGAAAAATGTTTTACATATTTCTGATAATACAAGTACCACTAAAAAGGGTATTATGTTTGGTGAGAAAAAACTGCCTGTAGTTTTTTCTGCATCTGAGGAATTAAATGAAGTGTGTGATGAAGCGTGGGTTTCCCCCGATAAAAAACTGATAATTCCTGAAAGGTTATTGGCATCATACCCTTTCCCGCCAGAGGATAGGGCACGTTGGGAAACACCCCTAGGGTGGATAAAGCGCTCACACGCTTGTCTAAACAGGTGGCACTACCCTCTCCTGAGACGGCCGCCCTTAAGGAACCTGCTGACAGAAAGCAGGAGAATATCCTAAAATGTATATACACTCACACGGGAGTTATACTGCGACCAGCAATCGCCTCAGCATGGATGTGCAGTGCTGGGGTGGCTTGGTCGGATTCCCTGACGGACAATATTGATACCCTAGACAGGGACAGTATATTACTGACTATAGAGCATTTAAAAGATGCATTTCTATATATGCGTGATGCACAGAGGGATATCTGCCGACTGGCATCAAGAGTAAGTGCGCTGTCCATTTCTGCCAGAAGAGGGTTATGGACGCGGCAGTGGTCAGGTGATGCGGATTCCAAAAGGCATATGGAGTATTGCCTTATAAAGGGGAGGAGTTATTTGGGGTAGGTCTATCAGACCTGGTGTCCACGGCAACTGCTGGAAAATCCACATTTTTACCCCAGGTAGCCTCTCAACATAAGAAGACGCCGTATTATCAGGCGCAATCCTTTCGGCCCCATAAGGGCAAGCGAGCAAAAGGCTCCTCATTTCTGCCCCGTGGCAGAGGGAGAGGGAAAAGGCTGCAGCAATACAGCCAGTTCCCAGGAACAGAAGCCCTCTCCCGCCTCTGCCAAGTCCTCAGCATGACGCTGGGGCTTTACAAGCGGACTCAGGCACGGTGGGGGCCCGTCTCAAGAATTTCAGCGCGCAGTGGGCTCACTCACAAGTGGACCCCTGGATCCTTCAGGTGGTATCTCAGGGGTACAAATTGGAATTCGAGACGTCTCCCCCTCGCCGTTTCCTAAAGTCTGCTTTACCGACGTCTCCCTCCGACAGGGAGGCGGTATTGGAAGCCATTCACAAGCTGTATTCCCAGCAGGTGATAATCAAGGTACCCCTCCTGCAACAGGGAAAGGGGTATTATTCCACGCTGTTTGTGGTACCGAAGCCGGACGGCTCGGTGAGACCTATTTTAAATCTAAAATCCTTGAACACTTACATAAAAAGGTTCAAATTCAAGATGGAGTCACTCAGAGCAGTGATTGCGAACCTGGAAGAAGGGGATTATATGGTGTCTCTGGACATCAAGGATGCTTACCTCCATGTCCCAATTTACCCTTCTCACCAAGGGTACCTCAGGTTTGTGGTACAGAACTGTCACTATCAGTTTCAGACGCTGCCGTTTGGATTGTCCACGGCACCCCGGGTCTTTACCAAAGTAATGGCCGAAATGATGGTACTCCTTCGAAGGAAGGGAGTTTTAGTTAGCCCTTACTTGGACGATCTCCTGATAAGGGCAAGATCCAGGGAACAGTTGGAAGTCGGGGTAGCACTATCTCAGGTAGTGTTGCGGCAGCACGGTTGGATTCTCAATATTCCAAAATCGCAGCTGATCCCGACGACGCGTCTTCTATTCCTAGGGATGATCCTGGACACAGTCCAGAAAGAGGTGTTTCTCCCGGAGGAGAAAGCCAGGGAGTTATCCGAGCTAGTCAGAAACCTCCTAAAACCAGGCCAAGTCTCAGTGCATCAATGCACAAGGGTCCTGGGAAAAATGGTGGCTTCCTACGAAGCAATCCCATTCGGCAGATTCCACGCAAGAACTTTCCAGTGGGACCTGCTGGACAAATGGTCCGGATCGCATCTTCAGATGCATCAGCGGATAACCCTGTCACCAAAGACAAGGGTGTCTCTCCTGTGGTGGTTACAGAGTGCTCATCTTCTAGAGGGCCGCAGATTCGGCATTCAGGACTGGGTCCTGGTGACCACGGATGCCAGCCTGCGAGGCTGGGGAGCAGTCACACAGGGAAGGAATTTCCAGGGCTTGTGGTCAAGCCTGGAGACATCACTTCACATAAATATCCTGGAGCTAAGGGCCATTTACAATGCTCTAAGCCTAGCAAGACCGCTGCTTCAAGGTCAGCCGGTGCTGATCCAGTCAGACAACATCACGGCAGTCGCCCACGTAAACAGACAGGGCGGCACAAGAAGCAGGAGGGCAATGGCAGAAGCTGCAAGGATTCTTCGCTGGGCGGAAAATCATGTGATAGCACTGTCAGCAGTGTTCATTCCGGGAGTGGACAACTGGGAAGCAGACTTCCTCAGCAGGCACGACCTCCACCCGGGAGAGTGGGGACTTCACCCAGAAGTCTTCCACATGATTGTGAACCGTTGGGAAAAACCAAAGGTGGACATGATGGCAACCCGCCTCAACAAAAAACTAGACAGGTATTGCGCCAGGTCAAGGGACCCTCAGGCAATAGCTGTGGACGCTCTGGTAACGCCGTGGGTGTACCAGTCAGTGTATGTGTTCCCTACTCTGCCTCTCATACCCAAGGTACTGAGAATTATAAGACGGAGAGGAGTAAGAACTATACTCGTGGCTCCGGATTGGCCAAGAAGGACTTGGTACCCGGAACTTCAAGAGATGCTCACAGAGGACCCGTGGCCTCTACCTCTAAGAAGGGACCTGCTCCAGCAAGGACCCTGTCTGTTCCAAGACTTACCGCGGCTGCGTTTGACGGCATGGCGGTTGAACGTCGGATCCTGAAGGAAAAAGGCATTCCGGATGAAGTCATCCCTACCCTGATCAAAGCCAGGAAGGATGTAACCGCAAAGCATTATCACCGCATTTGGCGTAAATATGTTGCGTGGTGCGAGGCCAGGAAGGCCCCTACAGAGGAATTTCAACTGGGTCGATTCCTGCATTTCCTGCAAACAGGAGTGTCTATGGGCCTAAAATTGGGGTCCATTAAGGTTCAAATTTCGGCCCTGTCGATTTTCTTCCAGAAAGAACTGGCTTCAGTTCCTGAAGTTCAGACGTTTGTCAAGGGGGTACTGCATATACAGCCTCCTTTTGTGCCTCCAGTGGCACCTTGGGATCTCAATGTAGTTTTGGGGTTCCTAAAATCACATTGGTTTGAACCACTCAACACTGTGGACTTAAAATATCTCACATGGAAAGTGGTCATGCTGTTGGCCCTGGCTTCGGCCAGGCGTGTGTCAGAATTTGCGGCTTTATCCTATAAAAGCCCTTACCTGATTTCATACGGCCAGGGCAGAATTGAGGACTCGTCCTCAATTTCTCCCTAAGGTGGTTTCAGCGTTTCACCTGAACCAGCCTATTGTGGTACCTGCGGCTACTAGGGACTTGGAGGACTCCAAGTTGCTGGACGTAGTCAGGGCCCTGAAAATATATGTTTCCAGGACGGCTGGAGTCAGAAAATCTGACTCGCTGTTTATCCTGTATGCACCCAACAAGCTGGGTGCTCCTGCTTCTAAGCAGACTATTGCTCGTTGGATTTGTAGTACAATTCAGCTTGCACATTCTGTGGCAGGCCTGCCACAGCCAAAATCTGTAAAAGCCCATTCCACAAGGAAGGTGGGCTCATCTTGGGCGGCTGCCCGAGGGGTCTCGGCTTTGCAACTTTGCCGAGCAGCTACTTGGTCAGGGGCAAACACGTTTGCTAAATTCTACAAATTTGATACCCTGGCTGAGGAGGACCTGGAGTTCTCTCATTCGGTGCTGCAGAGTCATCCGCACTCTCCCGCCCGTTTGGGAGCTTTGGTATAATCCCCATGGTCCTTACGGAGTTCCCAGCATCCACTAGGACGTCAGAGAAAATAAGAATTTACTTACCGATAATTCTATTTCTCGTAGTCCGTAGTGGATGCTGGGCGCCCATCCCAAGTGTGGATTGTCTGCAATACTTGTACATAGTTATTGTTAACTAAATCGGGTTATTGTTGTTGTGAGCCATCTTCCAGAGGCTCCTCTGTTATCATGCTGTTAACTGGGTTCAGATCACAAGTTGTACGGTGTGATTGGTGTGGCTGGTATGAGTCTTACCCGGGATTCATGAATCCTTCCTTATTGTGTACGCTCGTCCGGGCACAGTATCCTAACTGAGGCTTGGAGGAGGGTCATAGGGGGAGGAGCCAGTGCACACCAGGTAGTCCTAAAGCTTTTACTTTTGTGCCCAGTCTCCTGCGGAGCCGCTATTCCCCATGGTCCTTACGGAGTTCCCAGCATCCACTACGGACTACGAGAAATAGAATTATCGGTAAGTAAATTCTTATTTTCCCTATGACAGGCATTCACAACCACGGTCCTCAAGGCACAATAATACCCCTTTCACATCGCACTAAAAACCCGGTATCGACACGGCATATTGCCGTGTCGAAACGGGTCCGTGTGCGATGTGAAAGGTCCTTTGGTGAATTAGTGGGTCGTCTGACACTGTAATTCAACCCGGTAAAAAAGAAGGGTTATTACCGGGTTGATTACCGGGTCAGGCGCAGTGTGAATGGGAGCCGTTCCGATGCGACACGGCTCCCATTCACAGTATAGGCAGAGGCGGCGCAGGTTATGAGCTCATCTCCCAGCGCCGCCTCCACCCCCGCCCCTGCTGCTGCTGCGCCCTCCGCTGCTATGGCAACCGACCCGGTATATTGCCGGGTTGGAAAGCCAGCAACGGAGCGCAAATGCCGGATCCCACCCGGTAAGTACACGTTTCTCTTACCGGGTAGGATCTGGCATTTGCGATGTGAAAGCAGCATAACAGTGCAGGTTTTAGTGATATCCAGGCTTGGACACAGGTGACTTAATTAGTAGCTCAGGTATTTTGATTTAACCATCTGTGCTGCAGGCTGGATATCACTAAAACCTGCACTGTTGGTGTTCCTTGAGGACCGAGGTTGGGAATGCCTGCCCTATGGTGAAGCTAACCTGGGGGTAAATTTACTAAAATGGGAGTTCTATTTAAGATGGGATGTTGCCAATAGCAACCAATCAGATTCTATTTCTCATTTATCTAGCACCTTTTAGAAGATAATACCTGCAATCTGATTGGTTGCTATGGGCAACATCCCATTTTAAATAGAACTCCCATATTAGTACATTTACCCCCTGGACTTTGAAGTAAGTGGTTCCCATACGCGGTCCTCAAGACACCCCAACAGTCCAGATTTTAAGGATATCCATGCTTAAGCAAAGATGACTTAATTAGTATCTCGGTTTGATTATACTATCTGTGCACAAGCAGTGATATACCTAAAACCTGGACTGTTGGTGTTCCTTGAGGACCACCTTTGGGAACCGCTGTGTTAAGTATTTGGCTACAGTAATGTGGAGCATTTCATTATAGTGCTATTAATCTGGAGTATTCTGAAGATCTACTCCAGGCCTGGCCAACCTGTGGCTCTCCAGATGTTGTCAAACTATACATCCCAGCATGCCCTGCCACAGTTTTAGCATTCCCTAACAGCAAAACTGTGGCAAGGCATGATGGGACTTTTAGTTTTACAACAGCTGGAGAGCCACAGGTTGGCCAGGCCTGATCTACTCAATAGCTTGCTGCTGTTCAGATTATACCCCTTTCACATCACACAAATAACCCGGTACCGACGGGTCACTGTTCAATGTGAAAGGGGCCATGGAGAATTCCCTTGTTATAAGAAGGGTTATTCACAGGTTGAATACCGGGTCAGGGGCAACGTGAACGGGTTCCCGGGTCGATGCAACCCAGGACCTGTTCACTACATAAGGATAGGCCGCGCGGAGATGAGCTCATCTCCCAGCTCCGTCCCTACTGCCAGCTCCACTCCCAGCCACTATGGCAACCAACCCGGCCAATTGCCGGGTAGGGAAGCCTGCTGTTAGGGTCCAATGCCAGATCCCACCCTGGAAGGACCTGTTTCCAATTCCCGGGTGAGATCTGGCATTGGAGATGTGAAAGGGGTATTACTAGTGGCATACAACTGGAAATAATTGTTCAGTATTTCTTTACAGAAGTCATTTATTTATCCATTCAGAAAACCTGTTACTGTTTATTCATATCTCTACTGTGAAATATATTTGTGAGAACTGTTATTTGTGAGAATTGTTCAGCAAAACATTTATTAATGCTTTTTGGAAAACTAGCGATCATACTCTTCAGTCAAGACTACCCATGCTATACTGAAGATCTGGCATCATGTTTTTTTTGTTTAGTTTTAGTAGCCTCTGAGATGTCTTGTTCCCTTTATATACAGTATGTGTCTGTAATCTAGAGATTACTCTATTTATAGTTGAAATCCTGGCAGCTGCCGAGTACCAGTGAACAACTGTAGTTCCGGGAAAGGGGGTCATTGAAGAAGAAAATCTTAGGAGGAGATTCAATTGTTTAGGTGCCTGCCACTAAAGGGTGCCCAGCGGCAGCAATTCGTGCTGTAGTATTGATGCACATGCTGCCGGTGCTGACATTTTGGCTTGCAAGCTCCCGATTTATGAGCTGAATTGTGCGAAAAGTGTCCCGTTTGGGTGCCCAAATGTCACTTTTTGCAGCCCTGGCAGGACATTAGTCAGGTTTTCTTGCGCTGCTAAACCCGGTGAGATTGGGCACTTCAGCAGTGATGGACGCCTGATCAGATCAACAATTGAATTGCGTTGACAGGTTCCCATTCGTTTGGGTGCCCCAAAAAATCAATTGAATTGCCCTCTTATAATGCAGTATGTGATAAAAAATAAGAATTTACTCACCGGTAATTCTATTTCTCGTAGTCCGTAGTGGATGCTGGGGACTCCGTCAGGACCATGGGGAACAGCGGCTCCGCAGGAGACAGGGCACAAAATTAAAAGTTTAACCACTAGGTGGTGTGTACTGGCTCCTCCCCCTATGACCCTCCTCCAAGCCTCAGTTAGGATACTGTGCCCGGACGAGCGTACACAATAAGGAAGGATTTTGAATCCCGGGTAAGACTGATACCAGCCACACCAATCACACCGTACAACTTGTGATCTGAACCCAGTTAACAGTATGATAACCGAAAAGAGCCTCTGAAACGATGGCTCCCAACAATAATAACCCGATTTTTGTAACAATAACTATGTACAATTATTGCAGACAATCCGCACTTGGGATGGGCGCCCAGCATCCACTACGGACTACGAGAAATAGAATTACCGGTGAGTAAATTCTTATTTTCTCTGACGTCCTAAGTGGATGCTGGGGACTCCGTCAGGACCATGGGGATTATACCAAAGCTCCCAAACGGGCGGGAGAGTGCGGATGACTCTGCAGCACCGAATGAGAGAACTCCAGGTCCTCCTTAGCCAGGGTATCAAATTTGTAGAATTTTACAAACGTGTTCTCCCCTGACCACGTAGCTGCTCGGCAGAGTTGTAATGCCGAGACCCCTCGGGCAGCCGCCCAAGAGGAGCCCACCTTCCTTGTAGAGTGGGCATTGACAGATTTAGGCTGTGGCAGGCCTGCCACAGAATGCGCAAGTTGAATTGTGCTACAAATCCAACGAGCAATCGTCTGCTTAGACGCAGGAGCACCCAGCTTGTTGGGTGCATACAGTATAAACAGCGAGTCAGACTTCCTGACTCCAGCCGTCCTTGAAATATATATTTTTAATGCTCTGACAACATCCAGCAACTTGGAGTACTCCAAATCGCTAGTAGCCGCAGGCACCACAATAGGCTGGTTCAGGTGAAACGCTGACACCACCTTAGGGAGAAACTGAGGACGCGTCCGCAGTTCTGCCCTGTCCGAATGGAAAATCAGATATGGGCTTTTGTACGATAAAGCCGCCAATTCTGACACTCTCCTGGCCGAAGCCAGGGCCAGTAGCATGGTTACTTTCCATGTAAGATATTTCAAATCCACCGATTTGAGTGGCTCAAACCAATGGGATTTGAGAAAATCCAAAACTACATTGAGATCCCACGGTGCCACTGGAGGCACAACCGGGGGCTGTATATGTAGTACTCCTTTGACAAAAGTTTGGACTTCAGGAACTGAAGCCAATTCTTTCTGGAAGAAAATCGACAGGGCCGAAATTTGAACCTTAATGGACCCCAATTTGAGGCCCATAGACAATCCTGTTTGCAGGAAATGTAGGAATCGACCCAGTTGAAATTCCTCCGTGGGGGCCTTCCTGGCCTCACACCACGCAACATATTTTCTCCAAATGCGGTGATAATGTTGTGCAGTCACTTCCTTCCTGGCTTTAATCAGGGTAGGGATGACTTCCTCTGGAATGCCTTTTTCCTTTAGAATCCGGCGTTCAACCGCCCTGCCGTCAAACGCAGCCGCGGTAAGTCTTGGAATAGACAAGGTCCCTGCTGAAGCAGGTCCCTTCTTAGAGGTAGAGGCCACGGATCTTCCGTGAGCATCTCCTGAAGTTCCGGGTACCAAGTCCTTCTTGGCCAATCCGGAGCCACGAGTATCGTTCTTACTCCCCTTTGCCGTATAATTCTCAGTACCTTGGGTATGAGAGGCAGAGGAGGGAACACATACACTGACTGGTACACCCATGGTGTTACCAGAGCGTCCACAGCTATTGCCTGAGGGTCTCTTGACCTGGCGCAATACCTGTCCAGTTTTTTGTTGAGGCGGGACGCCATCATGTCCACCATTGGTCTTTCCCAACGGACCACAATCATGTGGAAGACTTCTGGATGAAGTCCCCACTCTCCCGGGTGAAGATCGTGTCTGCTGAGGAAATCTGCTTCCCAGTTGTCCACTCCCGGGATGAACACTGCTGACAGTGCTATCACATGATTTTCCGCCCAGCGAAGAATCCTTGCAGCTTCTGCCATTGCCCTCCTGCTTCTTGTGCCGCCCTGTCTGTTTACGTGGGCGACTGCCGTGATGTTGTCCGACTGGATCAACACCGGCTGACCCTGAAGCAGAGGTTTTGCCAGGCTTAGAGCATTGTAGATTGCTCTTAGTTCCAGTATATTTATGTGAAGAGACGTCTCCAGGCTTGACCACACGCGCTGGAAGTTTCTTCCCTGTGTGACCGCTCCCCAGCCTCTCAGGCTGGCATCCGTGGTCACTAGGACCCAGTTCTGTATGCCGAATCTGCGGCCCTCTAACAGATGAGCACTCTGCAACCACCGTAGCAGAGACACCCTTGTCCTTGGCGACAGGTTTATCCGCTGATGCATCTGCAGATGCGATCCGGACCACTTGTCCAGCAGATCCCACTGAAAAATTCGTGTATGGAATCTGCCGAATGGAATCGCTTCGTAAGAAGCCACCATTTTTCCCAGGACTCTTGTGCATTGATGCACAGACACTTTTCCTGGTTTTAGGAGGTTCCTGACGAGTTCGGATAACTCCCTGGCTTTCTCCTCCGGAAGAAACACCTTTTTCTGAACAGTGTCCAGAATCATCCCTAGGAACAGCAAACGTGTCGTCGGGATCAGTTGGGATTTTGGAAAATTCAGAATCCACCCGTGCTGTTGGAGCACTACTTGAGTTAGTGCTACTCCGACCTCCAGCTGTTCTCTGGACCTTGCCCTTATCAGGAGATCGTCCAAGTAAGGGATAATTAATACGCCTTTTCTTCGAAGAAGGATCATCATTTCGGCCATTACCTTGGTAAAGACCCGGGGTGCCGTGGACAATCCAAACGGCAGCGTCTGAAACTGATAATGACAGTTTTGTACCACGAACCTGAGGTACCCTTGGTGTGAAGGGCAAATTGGGACATGGAGGTAAGCATCCTTGATGTCCAAGGACACCATAAAGTCCCCTTCTTCCAGATTCGCTATCACTGCTCTGAGTGACTCCATCTTGAACTTGAATTTTTGTATGTACAGGTTCAGAGATTTCAGATTTAGAATAGGTCTTACCGAGCCGTCCGGCTTCGGTACCACAAATAGCGTGGAGTAATACCCCTTTCCCTGTTGTAAAAGGGGTACCTTGACTATCACCTGCTGAGAATACAGCTTGTGAATGGCTTCCAATACCGTCGCCCTGTCGGAGGGAGACGTTGGCAAAGCAGACTTTAGGAACCGGCGAGGGGGAGACGTCTCGAATTCCAACCTGTAACCCTGAGATACTACCTGCAGGATCCAGGGGTCCACCTGCGAGTGAGCCCACTGAGCGCTGAAATTCTTGAGGCGACCCCCCACCGCCCCTGAGTCCGCTTGTAAGGTCCCAGCGTCATGCTGAGGCCTTTGCAGAAGCCGGGGAGGGCTTCTGCTCCTGGGAGGGAGCTGCTTGCTGCAGTCTCTTACCCTTTCCTTTGCCTCGGGGCAGATATGAATGTCCTTTTGCCCGCTTGTTCTTATAGGAACGAAAGGACTGCGGCTGAAAAGACTGCGTCTTTTTCTGCTGGGAGGTGACCTGAGGTAAAAAGGTGGATTTCCCGGCTGTTGCCGTGGCCACCAAATCCGATAAACCGACCCCAAATAATTCCTCCCCTTTATACGGCAATACTTCCATATGCCGTTGGGAATCCGCATCACCTGACCACTGTCGCGTCCATAAACTTCTTCTGGCAGATATGGACATCGCACTTACTCTTGATGCCAGAGTGCAAATATCCCTCTGTGCATCACGCATATAAAGAAATGCATCCTTTAAATGCTCTATAGTCAATAAAATATTGTCCCTATCCAGGGTATCAATATTTTCAGTCAGTGATTCCGACCAAGCCACCCCAGCACTGCACATCCAGGCTGAGGCGATTTCTGGTCGCAGTATAACACCAGTATGTGTGTATATACTTTTTAGTGTATTCTCCAGCCTCCTATCAGCTGGGTCCTTGAGGGCGGCCGTTTCTGGAGACGGTAACGCCACTTGTTTTGATAAGCGTGTGAGCGCCTTATCTACCCTAGGGGGTGTTTCCCAGCGCGCCCTAACCTCTGGCGGGAAAGGGTATAACGCCAATAACTTCTTTGAAATTAGCAGTTTTCTATCGGGGGTAACCCACGCTTCATCACACACTTCATTCAATTCCTCTGATTCAGGAAAAACTACAGGTAGTTTTTTCACACCCCACATAATACCCCTTTTTGTGGTACTTGCAGTATCAGAGATATGCAAAGCCTCCTTCATTGCCGTGATCATATAACGTGTGGCCCTACTGGAAAATACGTTTGTTTCTTCACCGTCGACACTAGATTCGGTGTCCGTGTCGGTGTCTGTGTCGACCGACTGAGGTAAAGGGCGTTTTACAGCCCCTGACGGTGTTTGAGACGCCTGGACAGGTACTAACTGGTTTGCCGGCCGTCTCATGTCGTCAACCGACTTTTGCAGCGTGCTGACACTATCACGTAATTCCATAAACAAAGCCATCCATTCCGGTGTCGACTCCCTAAAGGGTGACATCACCATTACAGGCAATTGCTCCGCCTCCACGCCAACATCGTCCTCATACATGTCGACACACACGTACCGACACACAGCAGACACACAGGGAATGCTCTGATAGAAGACAGGACCCCACTAGCCCTTTGGGGAGACAGAGGGAGAGTTTGCCAGCACACACCCAAGCGCTATAAATATATAGGGACAACCTTAAATAAGTGTGTTCCCCTTATAGCAGCTTAAATATTATTAATATCGCCAAATAAGTGCCCCCCTCTCTGTTTTTACCCTGTTTCTGTAGTGCAGTGCAGGGGAGAGCCTGGGAGCCTTCCTAGCAGCGGAGCTGTGTAGGAAAATGGCGCTGTGTGCTGAGGAGAATAGGCCCCGCCCCCTTTTCGGCGGGCTTCTTCTCCCGTTTTTCTGACAACCTGGCAGGGGTTAAATACATCCATATAGCCCCAGGGGCTATATGTGATGTATTTTTAGCCAGAATAGGTACTTTCATTGCTGCCCAGGGCGCCCCCCCCCAGCGCCCTGCACCCTCAGTGACCGTTGGTGTGAAGTGTGCCGAGAGCAATGGCGCACAGCTGCAGTGCTGTGCGCTACCTCATGAAGACTGAGAAGTCTTCAGCCGCCGGTTTCTGGACCTCTTCTCTCTTCGGCATCTGCAAGGGGGTAGGCGGCGCGGCTCCGGTGACCCATCCAGGCTGTACCTGTGATCGTCCCTCTGGAGCTAGTGTCCAGTAGCCTAAGAAGCCAATCCATCCTGCACGCAGGTGAGTTCACTTCTTCTCCCCTAAGTCCCTCGTTGCAGTGAGCCTGTTGCCAGCAGGACTCACTGAAAATAAAAAACCTAACAAACTTTTTCTAAGCAGCTCTTTAGGAGAGCCACCTAGATTGCACCCTGCTCGGACGGGCACAAAAACCTAACTGAGGCTTGGAGGAGGGTCATAGGGGGAGGAGCCAGTACACACCACCTAGTGGTCAAACTTTTAATTTTGTGCCCTGTCTCCTGCGGAGCCGCTGTTCCCCATGGTCCTGACGGAGTCCCCAGCATCCACTTAGGACGTCAGAGAAAAAACAAAACTGTAGTTGGATTCAAGAAGTGGTATTCTGTGATGTTTTTGTGCTGAAGCTTGCAACTGTTTCTAGCCCGCTGCAGGAGGTTATTGAGTGGATAAAGAAATCACTTTCCGCTATGTGTTCAGGACCAGTTCATCAAGTCAAATATTACAGTCCGTGCGTAATGGGTCCTACACACTTGCCGATAGGAACAATCTCGTTCAGTAATGAACGACAAATTGTTCATATCGCTCAGTGTGTAGGCACCAATGATGAACGATGCGCTGCCCCGCAGTTGTTCATCGTTGGTGCCGTGTCGTTTATCCTTTCCCAATGTGTAGCCCGAAGCATATCCTGTCATCTGGCTCCAGGTTTTTAGCTAGAACCCTGCTGCATTGATTTTATTACATGTCAAGTATTTGGTATTTCTATCTGTTTTGTTATAGTAGATTTATTTTCAAGTATTTTCCGAGTACTCTGCAACTCTATTTGTTCCAGCAAGTGCTTTGTTTAGACCAAATGCCTACCAATCTACAGTAACTCTGCATCATTGTGAATGCTCAGCATTTTATTTCTGACTCTACTGGTGATTTAGGACTATCAGAATTTGGATAAACAGCAAGGCAGTTTTGCCTGCACTTAACACAGATTGGGGGGACTCAATTACTGGCTTTGGGGCTAATTGCATATCCCCGGGGGATCAATTAGCCTGCAGTAAACTTCCGCAACTAACCGACATTCCCCCCCAACATAATCTGTGCAATAGGAACAGTTCTTAATTGGTGTATGCCGCAGGTTTAGAATTAACGCCTAGAACAGGGGTGGGGAACCTCCGGCCCGCGGGCCGTATAAGGCCCGCGAAGCCGTTTGCTCTGGCCCACCCGCTTCTGTCAGTGAGACACGCCGCCGCTCAGTCCGGCGGCAGCGTGTCTTAGCTGTCAGGACAGGGAGAAGAGCGCGGCGATGTTGGATGACGGCGGCGGCGTGTAGGACTTCAAACTAGCCGCCGCTTCGTGAGCCAATCAGAGCTCGCGGACCGGCAGCCAATCAGGAGCTGCGGCTGCCGGCCCGCGAGCTCTGATTGGCTCTCGCACCGGCGGCTGGTTTGAAGTCCTACACGCCACCGCCGCCACCCGACATAGCCGCGCTCTCCTCCCTGTCAGCAAGCAGCGGTAAGCAGCACTGGGGTGGGGTGGGGGGGGGGCATTTGTATACCTGGCACTGTGGGGACATCTGTGTACCTGGCACTGTGGGGGCATCTGTGTACCTGGCACTGTGGGGGCATCTGTATACCTGGCACTGTGGGGAGCATTTGTATACCTGGCACTGTGGGGAGCATTTGTATACCTGGCACGGTGGGGAGCATTTGTATACCTGGCACGGTGGGGGGCATATGTATACCTGGCACGGTGGGGGGCATATGTATACCTGGCACGGTGGGGGGCATATGTATACCTGGCACGGTGGGGGGCATATGTATACCTGGCACGGTGGGGGGCATTTGTATACCTGGCACGGTGAGGGACATTTGTATACTTGGCACTGTGAGGGGCATTTGTATACCTGGCACTGTGGGGGCAATTGTGGATCTGGCACTGCACTATTGGGGGCATATGTGTATCACGTCCCATTTTAACTGGCCATACCCATTTTTTTTGGCGCACACAGTACCTCTAAGGGGCAGACCTACTGGGGGGCAGGGTAATTTTTTTAAATTGAGAATTTTTGTATGGCCCCCGAAGGATTTGATAAATATTCAAATGGCCCTCGCTAGAAAAAAGGTTCCCCACCCCTGGCCTAGAACATCCATTCCTTAGGATGGAGCTTCATTTAATGACAATATGGATGAAACAATGAAAGTATCTGAAAAGTTGCATGTCTCTACATTTATTTCTTCTTTTTGTTTTATCTGGTATGGCTGTGACTTAAATTTCCATGTCTGAAGGCCATGGAGTTTATCTATACACACTGATTAAAAAACAGATTTTTACAACAATATTTGTTTTAGAATTTGGAAATACTGACTGACATCACTAACCAACTAAGGGTAGCTGGAGGTGGTATCCCATGGGTACCAGATAGAATGCAAGACGGTAACTAGTAAACACTGAGTCATGGTTTCAGACCTTGCACATACAGCCGTAGAAATCAACATACATAAAGGGACTGATTCAATTTGTGTTACCCCGCGCCTACTACCAGGGGGCGCAAAATGGAACAATTCAATTGTTTCTCCATTTAGGCGCCCAGTAGCTGCATGGCTGACATTTTGTCTTGCAGCCTCCTAAGATGCGAGAAAAAATTTGTTGTAACACTGCACTTTGGGCATCCAAATGGTAGTTTTGATGCTCAAAGCAGGAGGTTTAGATTGGTTATGCTGTTTTGGACGGGACATGCGCATGGGTGTCCAAACACAATTGAATTGTGACAGTTGTTTGGCTGTCTAAAAAGTCCAGTTTAGACAGGATTTTTAGACGCCCAAAACAATTAAATCGCCCCCAAACATAAGGCAATTCAATTGTTTTGTACCCGCTTGAATGCAAAGTGCAATTCAGGTTTTTTTTTTATCGTGCTAATCGCGCCCAGACTGGCCGGGTTTAGCTGTGTAAAATGACTAAACCCGGCCAAACTGCTGGATGCAATGCGAAAAGTGCCATTTGCGTGCTAGTACAGAGGACTACAAGCTCAAAGGTCAACCCCTGCGGCTCAGCGCGTCCGATTGGAGCAACAGTTGATTAATTCCCTTGGGCACCATAGAGGCAGCCGCGGGGAGAAACAATTGAATTTGCCCCATAGTGTGCACACTACTGAGTTAATGTGCAACATAGACGCATTGCTCGTAATGTGCCATTCCTAGCAGAATTGGAAATCTGAAGCACGCTTCATGAAAATATCTCATTAAGTACAGTAATTTCATTTCAGTCAAGGCACTTGGCCATATGTGTACAAATCTTTTTTTCTGTGTCTTCTATTATATGCCACAAGATGGAGCCAGAGAATATCGATAAATGGAAGAGTATAATCCACACCCATAATAAACCATTTGTAATTTAATCATGGACTGTTGTGTTCTTGTAAAAGTAAACTAAACTTGTAAAACATAATTTAGGAAAGTAGCATTGTGCTCTTTCGTCGGTATTCTTGTTTTTTTATGACTTTGAAATGTAAACAGATTATTGTAGAGAAAAGGACTGTGCCTTTAAGTTACTTTTTAAAGGTCATATTATTGGAGTAGGCGGATTAATCAATCCCTGAAATCTGATTTACACCAACATAACATGATAGATACGTGTACTGCACTGATAGTTGTTGAAATGGGTCTATCTAGAAATTGGTTACACAGAGTTGAGTTAATATGAGCAGGATTTGGCATTATAATGTAAGAGGTTACTTGTAAAACCTATTCTAGCACCTCTTTGTTGGGCCCACACTTGAGATCCCACATGGGGATCTCTTCTTATAAGCATTTACAGATCATTTGACAACGTGCAGCAAAATGTCTTTCTCTTTCATCCATGGGGCACCCTGAAAATACTGGTGGATGGAGGTCCTGTATGCTAATACCACCGCAGCTGTAAAGTTGCATGCAGCAGATATAAGAAAATATGCAAATGTCGCAGCCACTGGGATTTGGCATTCACTTTACAATTATGTCCTCACTGCGACCACCGTCGCAAGACCATCAAGGCACATGCGCAGCATGACATATGCCTGTACAGTGGAAAATCGCTCCACTGCGTACAAAATCAATATCGTATCTATCTCTGAATCAGGGCCAGAGGTCACTACAGGAAACTTGGACACTTTTTAAAAAAATACCTCCAAAAGTTCATTCTTCTCTGCCTCATACCCCAAATCGTGCCAAGTGTCTATGGGAACTGTCAATGGCATTACTTATTGGGATTTTTAAAAATAAAGTTGTATTTCTCTTACGTCCTAGAGGATGCTGGGGACTCCGTAAGGACCATGGGGTATAGACGGGCTCCGCAGAAGATAGGGCACCTAAAAAGAACTTTGACTATGGGTGTGCACTGGCTCCTCCCTCTATGCCCCTCCTCCAGACCTCAGTTAGATCTTGTGCCCAGAGGAGAATGGGTGCACTGCAGAGAGCTCTCCAGAGTTTTCTGTTGAAAAATAATTTTGTTAGGTTTTTTATTTTCAGGGAGTCCTGTTGGCAACAGGCTCCCTGCATCGTAAGAGAAATACAACTTTATTTTTAAAAATCCCTATAAGTAATGCCATTGACAGTTCCCATAGACACTTGGCACGATTTGGGGTATGAGGCAGAGAAGAATGAACTTTTGGAGGTATTTTTTTAAAAAGTGTCCAAGTTTCCTGTAGTGACCTCTGGCCCTGATTCAGAGATAGATACGATATTGATTTTGTACGCAGTGGAGCGATTTTCCACTGTACAGGCATATGTCATGCTGCGCATGTGCCTTGATGGTCTTGCGACGGTGGTCGCAGTGAGGACATAATTGTAAAGTGAATGCCAAATCCCAGTGGCTGCGACATTTGCATATTTTCTTATATCTGCTGCATGCAACTTTACAGCTGCGGTGGTATTAGCATACAGGACCTCCATCCACCAGTATTTTCAGGGTGCCCCATGGATGAAAGAGAAAGACATTTTGCTGCACGTTGTCAAATGATCTGTAAATGCTTATAAGAAGAGATCCCCATGTGGGATCTCAAGTGTGGGCCCAACAAAGAGGTGCTAGAATAGGTTTTACAAGTAACCTCTTACATTATAATGCCAAATCCTGCTCATATTAACTCAACTCTGTGTAACCAATTTCTAGATCGACCCATTTCAACAACTATCAGTGCAGTACACGTATCTATCATGTTATGTTGGTGTAAATCAGATTTCAGGGATTGATTAATCCGCCTACTCCAATAATATGACCTTTAAAAAGTAACAAAGTCACAGTCCTTTTCTCTACAATAATCTGTTTACATTTCAAAATCATAAAAAAACAAGAATACCGACGAAAGAGCAACAGGCTCCCTGCATCGTGGGACTGAGGAGAGAGAAGCAGAGCTGGCTTGTCAAGTTGGGCACTGCTTCTAAGGCTACTGGACACCATTAGCTCCAGAGGGAGTCGGAACACAGGTCTCACCTGGGGTTCGTCCTGGAGCCGCGCAGCCGTCCTCCTCACAGATGCCGAAGATAGAAGCCGGATGAGAAGGCAGAAGACATCTTAGGCGGCGGAAGACATCAGATCTTCATGAGGTAAGGCGCGCAGCGGTAAGCTGCGCGTCATTGCTCTCAGTCACACACACAGAGCAGCACTGAAGGTGGGGGGCGCCCTGGGCAGCAATATTCCTCACTTCTGGGCAAATTCAGATAGATTAGGCTGCGGAGGCAGTCAATCTAAGATCCCCCGCCATTTTAATAAAAAAGTCACTGGGACCGAAGCCCGCCGTCGAGTGGGCGGGGCTTGATCCTGAGCACTAACCAGCGCCGACTTTCCACGGCCCCGAGGATTTTCACCAAGATAATGGTGGAAATGATGATGGTCCTGCGCAAGCATGGAGTCACAATTATCCCATACTTGGACGATCTCCTGATAAAAGCGAGATCAAGGGAGAAATTGCTGAGCAGTGTGGCGCTCTCTCTGAGAGTCCTCCAGCAACACGGTTGGATTCTAAATCTACCGAAGTCACAGTTGATTCCGACAACTCGACAACCGTTCCTAGGTATGATACTGGATACGGAACAAATGAAGGTCTTCCTCCCAATAGAGAAAGCCCAGGACATCCAGAATATGGTCAGAAACCTGCTAAAACCGAAAAAAAGGGTGTCAGTTCACCAATGCACGCGAGTTCTGGGAAAAACGGTGGCGGCCTACGAGACTATTCCCTTCGAAAGGTTCCATGCAAGGACTTTTCAATGGGACCTTCTGGACAAGTGGTCCGGGTCCCATCTGCACTTACATCGGAAAATAACTCTGTCCCCAGGGGCCAGAGTGTCTCTCCTGTGGTGGTTGCAAAGTGCCCACCTGCTGGAGGGTCGCAGGTTCGGAATTCAGGATTGGATCCTGGTTACCACGGACGCGAGCCTCTGAGGATGGGGAGCGGTCACACAGGGAAAAAATTTTCAGGGTCTTTGGTCAGACCAGGAGTCCTGTCTACACATCAATGTGTTGGAACTCAGGGCCATTTACTACGGCCTTCGACAAGCGGAGAGTCTTCTTCGAAACCTACCGGTTCTGATTCAATCAGACAATGTCACAGCAGTGGCTCATGTGAACCGCCAAGGCGGGACAAGAAGCAGAGTCGCGATGGCGGAAGCCACAAGGATTCTTCGCTGGGCGGAAAATCATGTTTGCTCTCTGTCGGCTGTCTTCATTCCGGGAGTGGACAACTGGGAAGCAGACTTCCTCAGCAGACACGATCTCCATCCAGGAGAGTGGGGTCTTCATCAAGAAGTCTTTGCAGACATAACACGTCTTTGGGGAACTCCTCAAATAGACATGATGGCGTCACGCCTCAACAAAAAGCTTCGGAGGTACTGTGCCAGGTCTCGGGACCCTCAGGCAGTGGCAGTAGATGCTCTGATAACACCGTGGCTGTTCAAATCGGTCTACGTGTTTCCTCCTCTTCCTCTCATCACAAAAGTGTTGAGGATCATAAGGCAAAGAAAGGTACAGACAATACTCGTTGTCCCAGACTGGCCTCGAAGGGCCTGGTACTCAGATCTACAAGAGATGCTCACAGGAGATCCCTGGCCACTTCCTCTGAGGGAAGACCTGTTGCAACAGGGGCCCTGTGTATTTCAAGACTTACTGCGGCTACGTTTGACGTCATGGCGGTTGAACGCCGAATCCTAGCGAAAAAGGGGATTCCGGAAGAGGTCATCCCTACTTTAATAAAGGCTAGGAAGGAGGTGACGGTTAAGCATTATCACCGTATCTGGCGAAAGTATGTGTCTTGGTGTGAGACCAAGAATGCACCTACGGAAGATTTTCATCTGGGTCGGTTTCTCCACTTCCTACAGACAGGAGTGGATATGGGCCAGAAATTAGGCTCTGTTAAGGTACAGATTTCGTCCCTCTCGATTTTCTTTCAGAAGGAATTGGCTTCGCTTCCAGAAGTTTAGACGTTTGTAAAGGGAGTGCTGCATATCCAGCCCCCTTTTGTGCCTCCAGTGGCACCATGGGACCTGAACGTGGTGTTGCAGTTCCTAAAATCACACTGGTTTGAACCGCTTAACAAGGTTGAGTTGAAAGTTCTTACCTGGAAGGTGGTCATGCTGTTGGCCTTGGCATCAGCAAGGCGAGTGTCTGAATTGGTGGCTTTGTCACACAAGAGCCCCTACTTGATTTTTCATGTGGATCGAGCTGAATTGAGGACACATCCGCAATTTTTGCCTAAAGTGGTTTCTTCGTTCCATATGAATCAACCTATTGTGGTGCCTGTGGCTACAAGTGACCTGGAGTATTCCAGATCCCTGGATATAGTCAGGGCCTTAACGATTTATGTAGCCAGAACGGCTAAAATTAGGAAAACAGAGGGCTCTGTTTGTCCTGTATGCTGCTAATCAGATTGGCGCACCTGCTTTGAAGCAGACTATTGCTCGCTGGATCTGTAATACGATTCAGAAGGCTCATTCTACGTCTGGATTGCCGGTACCAAATTCGGTTAAGGCCCATTCCACTAGGAAGGTGGGCTCTTCTTGGGCGGCTGCCCGAGGCGTCTCGGCATTACAGCTTTGCCGAGTGGCGACTTGGTCGGGGTCAAACACTTTTGCAAAATTCTACAAGTTTGATAACCTGGCTGATGAGGACCTAGCGTTTGCTCAGTCGGTGCTGCAGAGTCATACGCACTCTCCCGCCCGATTGGATGCTTTGGTATAAACCCCATGGTCCTTACGGAGTCCCCAGCATCCTCTAGGACGTAAGAGAAAATAAGATTTTAAACCTACCGGTAAATCTATTTCTCCTAGTCCGTAGAGGATGCTGGGTGCCCGTCCCAGTGCGGAAACTTTGCAAGACTTGTATATAGTTGTTGCTTACATAAGGGTTATGTTACAGTTGGAATAGGTCTTGGACCGTTACTGTCGTTTGTTCATACTGTTAACTGGTTATGTATGTTCCAGGTTACATGGTATGATTGGTGTGGGCTGGTATGAATCTTGCCCTTGGATTGCTAAATCCTGCCTTGTATTGTCCATCTCCTCTGGGTACAGTTCTCTAACTGAGGTCTGGAGGAGGGGCATAGAGGGAGGAGCCAGTGCACACCCATAGTCAAAGTTCTTTTTAGGTGCCCTATCTCCTGCGGAGCCCGTCTACACCCCATGGTCCTTACGTAGTCCCCAGCATCCTCTACGGACTAGGAGAAATAGATTTACCGGTAGGTTTAAAATCTTATTTTTATTTTGTTCAGTGCAATGCTTCATCTGTGGCTAGGGATACATCGAGGCATCTGAGGATTTTCTACAATTGGGAGTCAATCGGGAGATGTATTAACCAGGCACAAATCGTGCCGGTATGGCTCTCCCGCTTCACCTCTTTACCGAGGCAAAGCGGGAAAGACTAGCGCAGCGTGAAAAACACCCACCTCGGTGCTAGCTGCCACAGCACATCAGCCTAGTGCTGATACGCTGTGTCTCTCCCCACGGCTGGTTCCAGTGCGAGATCTCACGTGCAGGCCAAAGCCTGCAGGCAGGGACAGGGCTGTCCCTGGCTGTGGTGTATGGGCAACGACACCTGCAGCTGTCGAAATTAATAACTGCAGGTGTTGGAACAGTCAGTGCCACTGACTGTTCATACATTGCCTGCCACATCGGCGTGCTATCTTGGCAGCACCGATGATGGCGGTTGCATAGTTCCCCTGTCACTAAGCACGCACCGCCACAGTCTTACATGTGGGAGAAGCGGTATCAGTGCACATAATGTGTGCGGATACCATTTCTCCCCCATAATGACATAACACATTTGCCCCCAAGTCTCTCAGCTGTAATTAGCCCCCTGCTACAGGAACTACATTGGTAGAGTCTGTGTAGGTCTTCCGTTGTCATGTAAGTGATGGCAGTCACTGGAGCCATATGCTGTGCACATGGAGACTAAAGGGGTCCATCTTTTGATAGCGGCTGTGCTAACCCATTGGGGGAGGTTCAATCTCTTAACTGCCTCCCAGTAAGGCCATCCCACCATAATACCCCTTTCACATCGCAAAAATAACCCGGTATCGACCCGGCATATTGCCGTGTCGACACGGGTCAGTGTGCAATATGAAACTGCCTCATGAGAAATCCCGAGTCGCCTGACCTGGTAATTCAACCCGGGTAAGAAGAAGGGTTATTCCTTGTTTGAATACCGGGTCAGTGGCAGCGTAAACGGTTCGACCCGGGACCCGTTTACTACATAGGGAGTGGTGGCGCGGAGATGAGCTCCTCTCCCAGCGCCGCCCCGCAACCGACCCGGCAAATTGCCGGACCGTGTCGGAAAGCTAGCGCAGAGGCTCCAATGCCGGATCCCACCTGGGAAGGACCCATTTCCAATCCCTGGGTGGAATCCGACATTGGAGATCTGAAAGGGGTATAAGGGACCCTGCAGCAGTCATCAGCAGCCATTCCTTTGCTTCCCCGTCTGCCCTCCGCTGCAGGGAGGTAGTTGTGAGGTTTATTGTTGTGCTGTTTATTTTCTTGTGAGCTTTTATTTTCCCTGTGTGTATTGCAGTTCCACATCTCCTGTATTGTGCAACTGTCCTCTTCTGTTCTTCCCTTATCTCTGACATTGTATAGCCAGCATGAGCTAAATCTTTGGACCAGGCTATTTAAAGCTCATGCAACTCAATGCACATGCAAAGGAGCTAAGCAGTGACCCTCCCTCCTTTGCCTCAATGAGAAAACACTCAAACGTACCATTTCATAAGCAGATACAGACGCAGACTCACAGAAAATATAGGCATGCCGCATATCCTTTTAATCAGCAGAGTCTGCTTGTGCTTCCTGTTTGCATAGTGATATGAATTAAGGTGCATACACACAATGAGATATTGACTATCTCCGATTTTGACTTTGCGATTTCCCCTGAACTCCCTGGAGCCCTGAACCACCGATACTGACTCTCATTACTTGAGGTTTTGACTGTTAGGGTACTTAGTCAAAATCTATGTACTAGATTGTACACAATATAGTCAAAATTGACTTTCCTGCAGTCTATCTTTTTTTGCGATACCGACCCCATGGCCATGGGAGTACACATCAGTATCGCAACCTGTGTACACACAGTGCGATTTGCACTAACTTTCCTTACAATTTTGACTATATAGTCAAAATCGTAAGGTTACATTGCACCGTGTGTATCACCATAAAATGCATATTTGGCATAAAAAGACATTGGACCTGTCATCTCACGCCAGGCATCTCCCGCTGCATGGCATATTGAGGTAAGATATATGAGGACACATTTATTTCTCTGACGTCCTAAGTGGATGCTGGGACTCCGTAAGGACCATGGGGAATAGCGGCTCCGCAGGAGACTGGGCACAACTAAAAGAAAGCTTTAGTCTAACTGGTGTGCACTGGCTCCTCCCACTATGACCCTCCTCCAGACTTCAGTTAGAATCTTGTGCCCGGCTGAGGTGGATGCACACTAGGGGCTCTCCTGAGCTCCTAGAAAGAAAGTATATTTTAGGTTTTTTATTTTCAGTGAGATCTGCTGGCAACAGACTCACTGCAGCGAGGGACTAAGGGGAGAAGAAGCGAACCTACCTGCTTGCAGCTAGCTTGGGCTTCTTAGGCTACTGGACACCATTAGCTCCAGAGGGATCGAACACAGGACCCGACCTCGATCGTTCGGTCCCGGAGCCGCGCCGCCGTCCCCCTTACAGAGCCAGAAGCATGAAGATGGTCCTGGAAATCGGCGGCAGAAGACTTCGGTCTTCAACAAGGTAGCGCACAGCACTGCAGCTGTGCGCCATTGCTCCTCATGCACACCTCACACTCCGGTCACTGATGGGTGCAGGGCGCTGGGGGGGGTCGCCCTGAGCAGCAATATAAATACCTTGGCTGGCTAAAAATCACAATATATAGTCCCAGAGGCTATATATGTGATAAATACCCCTGCCAGAATCCATAAAAAAAGCGGGAGAAAAGTCAGCCGAAAAAGGGGCGGGGCTATCTCCCTCAGCACACTGGCGCCATTTTTCCCTCACAGCTCCGCTGGAAGGATCGCTCCCTGGCTCTCCCCTGCAGTTTCAAGCTACAGAAGGGTAAAAAAGAGAGGGGGGGCACTAAGTTTAGGCGCAGTATAACTTATATAGCAGCTATAAGGGGAAATAATTCAGTTAATCCCTGTATTATTATAGCGCTCTGGTGTGTGCTGGCATACTCTCTCTCTGTCTCCCCAAAGGGCTTTGTGGGGTCCTGTCCTCTGTCAGAGCATTCCCTGTGTGTGTGCAGTGTGTCGGTACGGCTGTGTTGACATGTTTGAGGAGGCTTATGTGGAGGCGGAGCAGATGCCTATAAATGTGATGTCACCCCCTGTGGGGCCGACACCTGAGCGGATGGTTATGTGGAAGGAATTACGTGACCGTGTCGACTCCTTACATAAAAGGTTTGACGACATTCCGAATATGGGACAGCCGGCTTCTCAGCCTGTGCCTGCCCAGGCGTCTCAAAAGCCATCAGGGGCTCTAAAACGCCCGCTACCTCAGATGGCAGACACAGATGTCGACACGGATACTGACTCCAGTGTCGACGACGATGAGACTAATGTAACTTTCAATAGGGCCACACGTTACATGATTGAGGCTATGAAAAATGTGTTGCACATTTCTGATGTTACCCCAGGTACCAAAAAAAAGGGTATTATGTTTGGAGAGAAAAAACTACCAGTAGTTTTTCCTCCATCTGAGGAGTTAAACGAAGTGTGTGAAGAAGCGTGGGCTTCCCCCGATAAGAAACTAGTAATTTCTAAAAGGTTACTAATGACGTACCCTTTCCCGCCAGAGGATAGGTCACGTTGGGATAACATCCCCTAGGGTGGATAAAGCGCTCACACGCTTGTCAAAGAAGGTGGCACTACCGTCTCCGGATACGGCCGCCCTAAAGGAACCTGCTGATAGAAAGCAGGAGGCTATCCTGAAGTCTGTATATACACACACATGTATTATACTGAGACCAGCTATTGCTTCAGCATGGATGTGCAGTGCTGCAGCTGCGTGGTCCGATTCCCTGTCAGAAAATATTGATACCCTAGACAGGGACACTATATTGCTAACCGTAGAGCATATTAAAGACGCAGTCTTATATATGAGAGATGCACAGAGGGATATTTGCCGGCTGGCATCTAAAATAAGTGCAATGTCCATTTCTCTAAATTGCTAACCGTAGAGCATATTAAAGACGCAGTCTTATATATGAGAGATGCACAGAGGGATATTTGCCGGCTGGCATCTAAAATAAGTGCAATGTCCATTTCTCTAACGTCCTAAGTGGATGCTGGGGACTCCGTAAGGACCATGGGGAATAGCGGCTCCGCAGGAGACTGGGCACAAAAGTAAAGCTTTAGAACTACCTGGTGTGCACTGGCTCCTCCCCCTATGACCCTCCTCCAAGCCTCAGTTAGATTTTTGTGCCCGAACGAGAAGGGTGCACACTAGGTGGCTCTCCTGAGCTGCTTAGTGAAAAGTTTAGTTTTAGGTTTTTTATGTTCAGTGAGACCTGCTGGCAACAGGCTCACTGCATCGAGGGACTAAGGGGAGAAGAAGCGAACTCACCTGCGTGCAGAGTGGATTGGGCTTCTTAGGCTACTGGACATTAGCTCCAGAGGGACGATCACAGGCCCAGCCATGGATGGGTCCCAGAGCCGCGCCGCCGGCCCCCTTACAGAGCCAGAAGAGGTCTGGGAAATCGGCGGCAGAAGACGTCCTGTCTTCAATAAGGTAGCGCACAGCACCGCAGCTGTGCGCCATTGCTCTCAGCACACTTCACACTCCGGTCACTGAGGGTGCAGGGCGCTGGGGGGGGGCGCCCTGAGACGCAATAAAAACACCTTGGATGGCAAAAAAATGCATCACATATAGCTCCTGGGCTTTATGGATGAATTTAACCCCTGCCAGAATACACAGAAAAACGGGAGATAAGGCCGCCGAGAAGGGGGCGGAGCCTATCTCCTCAGCACACTGGCGCCATTTTCCCTCACAGCTCCGTTGGAGGGAAGCTCCCTGGCTCTCCCCTGCAGTCACTACACTACAGAAAGGGTTAAAAAAGAGAGGGGGGCACTAATTACGCGCAGTATTAAAAATACAGCAGCTATAAGGGGAAAAACACTTATATAAGGTTATCCCTGTATATATATAGCGCTCTGGTGTGTGCTGGCAAACTCTCCCTCTGTCTCCCCAAAGGGCTAGTGGGGTCCTGTCCTCTATCAGAGCATTCCCTGTGTGTGTGCTGTGTGTCGGTACGTTTGTGTCGACATGTATGAGGAGAAAAATGATGTGGAGACTGAGCAGATTGCCTGTAATAGTGATGTCACCCCCTAGGGGGTCGACACCTGAGTGGATGAACCGTTGGAAGGCATTACGTAACAGTGTCAGCTCTGTATAAAAGACAGTGGTTGACATGAGACAGCCGGCTACTCAGCTTGTGCCTGTCCAGACGTCTCATAGGCCGTCAGGGGCTCTAAAGCGCCTGTTACCTCAGATGGCAGATATAGATGCCGACACGGATACTGACTCCAGTGTCGACGGTGAAGAGACAAATGTGACTTCCAGTAGGGCCACACGTTACATGATTGAGGCAATGAAAAATGTTTTACACATTTCTGATAATACGAGTACCACCAAAAAGGGGTATTATGTTCGGTGAGGAAAAACTACCTGTAGTTTTCCTGAATCTGAGAAATTAAATGAGGTGTGTGATGATGCGTGGGTTTCCCCCGATAACAACTGATAATTTCTAAAATGTTATTGGCATTATATCCTTTCCCGCCAGAGGTTAGGGTGCGTTGGGAAACACCCCCTAGGGTGGATAAAGCGCTCACACGCTTGTAAGAACAAGGGCTCTACCCTCTCCTGAGATGGCCGCCCTTAAGGATCCTGCTGATAGAAAGCAGGAGGGTATCCTAAAATGTATTGACACACATACTGGTGTTATACTGCGACCAGCAATCGCCTCAGCCTGGATGTGCTGGGTTGGCGTGGTCGGATTCCCTGACTAAAAATATTGATACCCTAGATAGGGACAGTATATTATTGCCTATAGAGCATTTAAAAGATGCATTTCTATATATGCGTGATGCACAGCAGAATATTTGCCATTCACAAGCTGTATTCCCAGCAGGTGATAATCAAGGTACCCCTCCTGCAACAGGGAACGGGGTATTATTCCACACTGTTGTGGTACCGAAGCCGGACGGTTCGGTGAGACCGATTCTAAATCTAAAATCTTGAACACTTACATACGGAGGTTCAAATTCAAGATTGAGTCACTCAGAGCAGTGATTGCGAACCTGGAAGAAGGGGACTACATGATGTCTCGGGACATCAAGGATGCTTACCTTAATGTCCAAATTTACCCTTCTCACCAAGGGTACCTCAGGTTTATGGTACAGAACTGTCACTATCAGTTTCAGACGCTGCCGTATGGATGGTCCACGGCACCCCGGGTCTTTACCAAGGTAATGGCCGAAATGATGATACTCCTTCGAAGGAAGGGAATTTTAGTTATCCCTTACTTGGACGATTCCCTGATAAGGGTAAGATCCAGGGAACAGTTGGAGGTCGGTGTAGCACTATCTCAGGTAGTGTTGCGACAGCACGAATGGATTCTCAATATTCCAAAATCGCAGCTGATTCCGACGACTCGTCTTCTGTTCTTAGGGATGATCCTGGACACAGTCCAGAAAAAGGTGTTTCTCCCGGAGGAGAAAGTCAGGGAGTTATCCGAGCTAGTCGGGAACCTCCTATAACCGAGCCAAGTCTCAGTACATCAATGAAATGGTTCTGGGAAAAATGGTGGCTTCCTACGAAGCTATCCCATTCGGCAGATTCCACGCAAGAACTTTCCAGTGGGACCTGCTGGACAGATGGTCCGGGTCGCATCTTCAGATGCATCAGCGGATAACCCTGTCACCAAGCACAAGGGTGTCTCTCCTGTGGTGGTTGCAGAGTGCTCCTCTTCTAGAGGGCCGCACATTCAGGACTGGGTCCTGGTGACCACGGATGCCAGCCTGCGAGGCTGGGGAGCAGTCACACAGGGAAGGAATTTCCAGAGCTTATGGTCAAACCTGGAGACATCACTTCACATAAATATCCTAAAGCTAAGGGCCATTTACAGTGCTCTAAGCTCAGCAAGACCTCTGCTTCAAGGTCACCCGGAGTTGATCCATTCGGACAACATCACGGCAGTCACTCACGTAAACAGACAGGGTGACACAAGAAGCAGGAGGGCAATGGCAGAAGCTGCAAGGATTCTTCGCTGGGCGGAAAATCATGTGATAGCACTGTCAGCAGTATTCATTCCGGGAGTGGACAACTGGGAAGCAGACTTCCTCAGCAGACACGACCTCCACCCGGGAGAGTGGGGACTTCACCCAGAAGTCTTCCACATGTTTATAAAACTGGACAAGTATTGCGCCAGGTCAAGGGACCCTCAGGCAATAGCTGTAGACGCTCTGGTAACACAGTGGGTGTACCAGTCAGTGTATGTGTTCCCTCCTCTGCCTCTCATACCCAAGGTACTGAGAATTATAAGATGGAGAGGAGTAAGCACTATATTCGTGGCTCCGGATTGTCCAAGAAGGACTTGGTAACCGGAACTTCAAGAGATGCTCACGGAGGATCCGTGGCCTCTACCTCTAAGAAGGGACCTGCTCCAGCAAGGACCCTGTCTGTTCCAAGACTTACCGCGGCTGCGTTTGACGGCATGGCGGTTGAACGCCGGATCCTGAAGGAGAAAGGCATTCCGAATGAAGTCATTCCTATCCTGATCAAAGCCAGGAAAGATATAACCGCAAAACATTATCACCGCATTTGGCGAAAATATGTTGCGTGGTGCGAGGCCAGTAAGGCCCCGACGGAGGAATTTTCAACTAGGTCGATTCCTACATTTCCTGCAAACAGGAGTGTCTATGGGCCTGAAATGGGGGTCCATTAAGGTTCAAATTTCGGCCCTGTCAATTTTCTTCCAAAAAGAACTAGCTTCAGTCCCTGAAGTTCAGACGTTTGTGAAAGGGGTACTGTATATACAGCCTCCTTTTGTGCCTCCAGTGGCACCTTGGGATCTAAATGTAGTTTTTGGGTTCCAAAAGTCACATTGGTTTGAACCACTTAAATATGTGGAGTTAAAATATCTCACATGGAAAGTGGTCATGCTGTTGGCCCTGGCCTGGGCCAGGTGCGTGTCAGAATTGGCGGCTTTATCCTGTAAAAGCCCTTATCTGATTTTCCATTCGGACAGGGCGGAATTGAGGACGTGTCCTCAGTTTCTCCCTAAGGTGGTTTTCAGCGTTTCACCTGAATCAACCTATTGTGGTGCCTGCGGCTACTAGGGACTTGGAGGACTCCAAGTTGCTAGACGTTGTCAGAGCCCTGGAAATATAGGTTTCCAGGACGGCTGGAGTCAGAAAATCTGACTCGTTGTTTATTCTGTATGCACCCAACAAGCTGGGTGCTCCTGCTTCTAAGCAGACTATTGCTCGTTGGATTTGTAGTACAATTCAGCTTGCACATTCTGTGGCAGGCCTGCCACAGCCAAAATCTGTAAAAGCCCATTCCACAAGGAAGGTGGGCTCATCTTGGGCGGCTGCCCGAGGGGTCTCGGCTTTACAACTTTGCCGAGCAGCTACTTGGTCAGGAGCAAATACGTTTGTAAAATTCTACAAATTTGATACCCTGGCTGAGGAGGACCGGGAGTTCTCTCATTTGGTGCTGCAGAGTCATCCGCACTCTCCCGCCCGTTTGGGAGCTTTGGTATAATCCCCATGGTCCTTACGGAGTCCCCAGCATCCACTTAGGACGTTAGAGAAAATAAGAATTTACTTACCGATAATTCTATTTCTCGTAGTCCGTAGTGGATGCTGGGCGCCCATCCCAAGTGCGGATTGTCTGCAATACTGGTACATAGTTATTGTTACCAAAAAATCGGGTTATTGCTGTAGTGAGCCATCTTTTCTAGAGGCTCCTCTGTTATCATGCTGTTAACTGGGTTTAGATCACAAGTTATATGGTGTGATTGGTGTGGCTGGTATGAGTCTTACCCGGGATTCAAAATCCTTCCTTATTGTGTACGCTCGTCCGGGCACAGTATCCTAACTGAGGCTTGGAGGAGGGTCATAGGGGGAGGAGCCAGTGCACACCAGGTAGTTCTAAAGCTTTACTTTTGTGCCCAGTCTCCTGCGGAGCCGCTATTCCCCATGGTCCTTACGGAGTCCCCAGCATCCACTACGGACTTCGAGAAATGGAATTATCGGTAAGTAAATTCTTATTTTCTGCCAGGAGAGAGTTATGGACTCGGCAGTGGACAGGTGATGCAGACTCTAAAAGGCACATGGAAGTTTTGCCTTATAAAGGTGAGGAGTTGTTCGGGGATGGTCTCTCGGACCTAGTTTCCACAGCAACAGCTGGGAAGTCTGCATTTTTACCCCATGTTCCCTCACAGCCAAAGAAAGCACCGTATTATCAGGTACAGTCCTTTCGGCCCCATAAGGGCAAGCGGGTTAAAGGCGCGTCCTTTCTGCCCAGAGGCAGAGGTAGAGGGAAAAAGCTGCAGCATACAGCCAGTTCCCAGGAGCAAAAGTCCTCCCCAGCTTCCTCCAAGTCCACCGCATGACGCTGGGGCTCCACAGGCGGTGCCGGGTACGGTGGGGGCCCGTCTCAAAAATTTCAGCAATCAGTGGGCTCGCTCACGGGTGGATCCCTGGATCTTTCAAGTAGTATCTCAGGGGTACAAGCTGGAATTCGAGACGTCTCCCCCCCGCCGTTTCCTCAAATCTGCCTTGCCAACAACTCCCTCAGGCAGGGAGGCAGTGCTAGAGGCCATTCACAAGCTGTATTCCCAGCAGGTGATAGTCAAGGTGCCCCTACTTCAACAAGGACGGGGTTACTATTCCACAATGTTTGTGGTACCCAAACCGGACGGTTCGGTGAGACCCATTTTAAATTTGAAATCCTTGAACACTTATATAAAAAAATTCAAGTTCAAGATGGAATCGCTCAGGGCGGTTATTGCAAGCCTGGACGAGGGGGATTACATGGTATCACTGGACATCAAGGATGCTTACCTGCATGTCCCCATTTACCATCCTCACCAGGAGTACCTCAGATTTGTGGTACAGGATTGTCATTACCAATTCCAGACGTTGCCGTTCGGTCTATCCACGGCTCCGAGGGTCTTTACCAAGGTAATGGCCGAAATGATGATACTCCTTCGAAAGAAGGGAGTTTTAATTATCCCGTACTTGGACGATCTCCTGATAAAGGCGAGGTCCAGGGAGCAGTTGTTAGTCGGGGTAGCACTATCTCGGGAGGTGCTACAACAGCACGGCTGGATTCTAAATATTCCAAAGTCACAGCTGGTCCCTACGACACGTCTACTGTTCCTGGGGATGGTTCTGGACACAGAACAGAAAAAAGTGTTTCTCCCAGAGGAGAAGGCCAAGGAGCTGTCATCTCTAGTCAGAGGCCTCCTAAATCCAAAACAGGTGTCAGTGCATCACTGCACGCGGATCCTGGGAAAGATGGTAGCTTCCTACGAAGCAATTCCATTCGGCAGGTTTCATGCAAGAACCTTTCAGTGGGACCTGTTGGACAAGTGGTCCGGATCGCATCTTCAGATGCATTGGCTGATAACCCTGTCTCCAAGGACCAGGGTGTCTCTGCTGTGGTGGCTGCAAAGTGCTCATCTTCAAGAGGGCCGCAGCCTTCGAGGCTGGGGGGCAGTCACACAGGGAAGAAACTTCCAAGGGCTATGGTCAAGTCAGGAGACTTCCCTACACATAAATATTCTGGTACTGAGGGCCATTTTCAATGCCCTCAGTCAGGCAAAACCCCTGCTTCAAAACCAGCCGGTACTGATCCAGTCAGACGACATCACGGCAGTCGCCCATGTAAACCGACAGGGCGGCACAAGAAGCAGGACGGCGATGGCAGAAGCCACAAGGATTCTCCGATGGGCGGAAAATCACGTGTTAGCACTGTCAGCAGTGTTCATTCCGGGAGTGGACAACTGGGAAGCAGACTTCCTCAGCAGGCACGACCTCCACCCGGGAGAGTGGGGACTTCATCCAGAAGTCTTCCAACTGATTGTAAACCGTTGGGAAAGGCCACAGGTGGACATGATGGCGTCCCGCCTAAACAAAAAGCTAGAAAGATATTGCGCCAGGTCAAGAGACCCTCAGGCGATAGCTGTGGACGCTCTAGTGACACCGTGGGTGTACCGGTCGGTTTATGTGTTCCCTCCTCTTCCTCTCATACCAAAGGTACTGAGGATAATAAGGAGAAGAGGAGTAAGAACTATACTCATTGTTCCGGATTGGCCAAGAAGAGCTTGGTACCCGGAACTTCAAGAAATGATCTCAGAGGACCCATGGCCTCTGCCGCTCAGACAGGACCTGCTGCAGCAGGGGCCCTGTCTGTTCCAAGACTTACCGCGGCTGCGTTTGACGGCATGGCGGTTGAACGCCGGATCCTGAAGGAAAAGGGCATTCCGGAGGAAGTCATTCCTACGCTGATTAAAGCTGGGAAAGAAGTGACCGCGAACCATTATCACCGCATTTGGCGAAAATATGTTGCGTGGTGTGAGGCCAGGAAGGCCCCAACTTAAGAATTTCAGCTGGGCCGTTTCCTGCACTTCATACAGTCAGGGGTGACTATGGGCCTAAAATTGGGTTCCATTAAAGTCTAGATTTCGGCTCTATCGATTTTCTTTCAAAGAGAACTGGCTTCACTGCCTGAAGTTCAGACTTTTGTTAAGGGAGTGCTGCATATTCAGCCCCCTTTTGTGCTTACAGTGGCACCTTGGGATCTCAACGTGGTGTTGGATTTCCTAAAGTCTCATTGGTTTGAGCCACTTAAAACCGTGGAATTGAAATATCTCACGTGGAAAGTGGTCATGTTGTTGGCCTTGGCTTCGGCCAGGCGTGTATCAGAATTGGCGGCTTTGTCATGTAAAAGCCCTTATCTGATTTTTCATATGGATAGGGCAGAATTGAGGACTCGTCCCCAGTTTCTCCCTAAGGTGGTATCAGCTTTTCATTTGAACCAACCTATTGTGGTGCCTGCGGCTACTAAAGACTTGGAGGCTTCCAAGTTGTTGGACGTAGTCAGGGCCCTAAAAATTTATGTTTCCAGGACAGCTGGCGTCAGAAAGACTGACTCGCTATTTATCCTGCATGCGCCCAACAAGTTGGGTGCACCTGCTTCAAAGCAGACTATTGCTCGCTGGATCTGTAGTACGATTCAGCTTGCGCATTCTGCGGCTGGACTGCCGCATCCTAAATCAGTGAAAGCCCATTCCACGAGGAAGGTGGGCTCTTCTTGGGCGGCTGCCCGAGGGGTCTCGGCTTTACAACTTTGCCGAGCAGCTACTTGGTCGGGGTCAAACACATTTGCTAAATTCTACAAGTTTGATACCCTGGCTGAGGAGGACCTAGAGTTTGCTCATTCGGTGCTGCAGAGTCATCCGCACTCTCCCGCCAGTTTGGGAGCTTTGGTATAATCCCCATGGTCCTTACGGAGTCCCAGCATCCACTTAGGACGTCAGAGAAAATAAGAATTTACTCACCGGTAATTCTATTTCTCGTAGTCCGTAGTGGATGCTAGGCGCCCATCCCAAGTGCGGATTGTCTGCAATACTTGTATATAGTTATTGTTTAACTAAAGGGTTATTGTTGAGCCATCTGTTGAGAGGCTCAGTTGTTATCATACTGTTAACTGGGTATTGTATCACGAGTTATACGGTGTGATTGGTGTGGCTGGTATGAGTCTTACCCGGGATTCAAAATCCTTCCTTATTGTGTCAGCTCTTCCGGGCACAGTATCCTAACTGAAGTCTGGAGGAGGGTCATAGTGGGAGGAGCCAGTGCACACCAGTTAGACTAAAGCTTTCTTTTAGTTGTGCCCAGTCTCCTGCGGAGCCGCTATTCCCCATGGTCCTTACGGAGTCCCAGCATCCACTACGGACTACGAGAAATAGAATTACCGGTGAGTAAATTCTTATTATTATATACAGTGTTCAACAGTTATTGATAGGCTTACCATACTATCCTTTCTCTAACGTCCTAGTGGATGCTGGGACTCCGTCAGGACCATGGGGAATAGCGGGCTCCGCAGGAGACAGGGCACATCTAAAAAAGCTTTTAGGTCACATGGTGCGTACTGGCTCCTCCCCCTATGACCCTCCTCCAAGCCTCAGTTAGGTTTTTGTGCCCGTCCGAGAGGGTGCAATCTAGGTGGCTCTCCTAAAGAGCTGTTTAGAAAAGTTTTTTTTTAGGTTTCAATCTCAGTGATTCCTGCTGGCAACAGGATCACTGCATCGAGGGACTTAGGGGAGAGATTTCCAACTCACCTGCGTGCAGGATGGATTGGAGTCTTAGGCTACTGGACACTTAGCTCCAGAGGGAGTCGGAACACAGGTCAGCCTGGGGTTCGTCCCGGAGCCGCGCCGCCGATCCCCCTTACAGACGCTGAAGAGACGGCAGAACGGAGGTCCGGAAAGCAGGCGGCAGAAGACTCCTCAGTCTTCTTGAAGGTAGCGCACAGCACGGCAGCTGTGCGCCATTGTTGTCACACGGCTCACTGACTCAGTCACGGAGGGTGCAGGGCGCTGCTGGGGGCGCCCTGGGCAGCAATATAATTACCTTTAGTGGCAAAATAAATACATCACATATAGCCATTAAGGCTATATGTATGTATTTTAACCCAGGCCAGTTTCTTAAAAACCGGGGAAAAGCCCGCCGAAAAAGGGGCGGAGCTTATTCTCCTCAGCACTCAGCGCCATTTTCCTGCTCAGCTCCGCTGGTGAGGAAGGCTCCCAGGTCTCTCCCCTGCACTGCACTACAGAAACAGGGTAACAAAGAGAAGGGGGGCATAAATTGGCGATATTTATATATTAAGAGCGCATATATAGTAAACAACACCTTCTAGGGTTGTTTATATACATTTATAGCGCTTTTGGTGTGTGCTGGCAAACTCTCCCTCTGTCTCCCCAAAGGGCTAGGGGGTCCTGTCTTCGATTAGAGCATTCCCTGTGTGGCTGCTGTGTGTCGGTACGTGTGTGTCGACATGTATGAGGACGATGTTGGTGTGGAGGCAGAGCAATTGCCGATGATGGTAATGTCACCCCCTAGGGAGTCGACACCGGAATGGATGGCTTTAGTTATGGAATTACGTGATAATGTCAGCACATTACAAAAGTCAGTTGACGAAATAAGACGCCCGGCAAACCAGTTAGTACCGGTTCAGGCGTCTCAGACACCGTCAGGGGCTGTAAAACGTCCTTTACCTCAGTCAGTCGACACGGGTACCGACACAGATGAATCTAGTGTCGACGGTGAAGAAACAAACGTATTTTCCAATAGGGCCACACGTTATATGATCACGGCAATGAAGGAGGCTTTGCAGATCTCTGATACTGCTGGTACCTCAAAAAGGGGTATTATGTGGGGGGTGAAAAAACTACCTGTATTTTTTCCAGAATCAGAGGAATTGAATGACGTGTGTGATGAAGCGTGGGTTAACCCCGATAGAAAACTGCTAATTTCCAAGAAGTTATTGGCATTATACCCTTTCCCACCAGAGGTTAGGGCGCGCTGGGAAACACCCCCTAGGGTGGATAAGGCGCTCACACGTTTATCAAAGCAAGTGGCGTTGCCGTCTCCTGATACGGCCGCCCTCAAGGATCCAGCAGATAGGAGGCTGGAAACTCACTGAAGAGTATATACACACATACTGGTGTTATACTGCGACCGGCAATAGCCTCAGCCTGGATGTGCAGTGCTGGGGTAGTGTGGTTGGATTCTCTGACTGAAAATATTGATACCCTGGATAGGGACAGTATTTTATTGACTCTAGAGCAATTAAAGGATGCTTTCCTTTATATGCGAGATGCTCAGAGGGATGTTTGTACTCTAGCATCAAGAGTAAGCGCGATGTCCATATCTGCCAGAAGAAGTTTATGGACGCGACAGTGGTCAGGTGATGCGGATTCCAAGAGGCATATGGAAGTATTGCCATATAAAGGAGAGGAATTGTTTGGGGTCGGTCTTTCGGACCTGGTGGCCACGGCAACTGCCGGCAAATCCACTTTTTTACCTCAGACCCCCTCCCAACAGAAAAAGACACCGTCTTTTCAGCCGCAGTCCTTTCGCTCCTATAAAAAGCGACCAAAAGGACAGTCTTATCTGCCGCGAGGCAGAGGAAAGGGTAAGAAAGGGCAGCAAGCAGCCCCTGCCCAGGAACAGAAGCCCGCCCCGGCTTCTACAAAGCCATCAGCATGACGCTGGGGCTTTACAAGCGGACTCAGGAACGGTGGGGGGTCGACTCAAGATTTTCAGCAATCAATGGGTTCACTCACAAGTGGACCCGTGGGTCCTGCAGATAGTATCTCAGGGTTACATGCTGGAGTTCGAAAGGTCTCCCCCTCGCCGGTTCCTAAAGTCTGCTTTACCAACGTCTCCCTCAGAAAGGACGTCGGTTTTGGAAGCCATTCACAAGCTGTATTCTCAGTAGGTGATAGTCAAGGTACCCCTCCTACAACAGGGAAAGGGGTATTATTCCACACTGTTTGTGGTACCGAAACCGGACGGTTCGGTAAGGCCTATTCTAAATCTGAAATCCTTGAACCTGTACATAAAGAAATTCAAGTTCAAGATGGAGTCACTCAGAGCAGTGATAGCGAATCTGGAAGAAGGAGACTTCATGGTGTCCTTGGACATAAAAGATGCTTATCTACATGTCCCGATTTACCCCTCACACCAAGGGTATCTCAGGTTCGTGATACAAGACTGTCATTATCAGTTTCAAACGCTGCCGTTTGGGTTGTCCACGGCCCCTCGGGTCGTTACCAAGGTAATGACCGAAATGATGGTTCTTCTACGAAGAAAAGGCGTATTAATTATCCCTTACTTGGACGATCTCCTGATAAGGGCAAAGTCCAGAGAACAGCTGGAAGTCGGTGTAGCGCTAACACAAGTAGTGCTTCAGCAACACGGGTGGATTCTAAATCTTCCAAAATCTCAATTGACCCCGACAACACATCTGCTGTTCCTGGGCATGATTCTGGACACGGTTCAGAAAAAGGTATTTCTCCCGGAAGAGAAAGCAAGGGAGTTATCCGAACTTGTCAAGAACCTCCTAAAACCAGGAACTGTGTCAGTACATCAATGCACAAGAGTCCTGGGAAAGAAGGTGGCTTCGTACGAAGCGATTCCATTCGGCAGATTCCATGCACGAACATTTCAGTGGGATCTGCTGGACAAATGGTCCGGATCGCATCTGCACATGCATCAGCGGATAACACTGTCACCGAGAACAAGGTTGTCTCTCCTGTGGTGGTTGCAGACTGCCCATCTGTTAGTGGGCCGCAGATTCGGCATACAGGACTGGGTCCTGGTGACTACGGATGCCAGCCTACGAGGTTGGGGAGCAGTCACAAAGGGAAGAAACTTCCAGGGCGTGTGGTCAAACCTGGAGACGTCTCTTCACATAAATATACTGGAGCTAAGAGCGATCTACAATGCTCTAAGCCTGGCAAAATCGCTGCTTCAGGGTCAGCCGGTGTTGATCCAGTCCGACAACATCACGGCAGTCGCCCACGTAAACCGACAAGGCGGCACGAGAAGCAGGAGTGCAATGGCAGAAGCTGCAAGGATTCTGCGCTGGGCGGAGAATCATGTCGTAGCACTGTCAGCAGTGTTCATCCCGGGAGTGGACAACTGGGAAGCAGATTTCCTCAGCAGACACGACCTTCACCCGGGAGAGTGGGGACTTCATCCAGAAGTTTTCCACATGATTGTGAACCGTTGGGAAAAACCAAAGGTGGACATGATGGCGTCTCGCCTCAACAAAAAATTGGACAGGTATTGCGCCAGGTCAAGAGACCCTCAGGCAATAGCTGTGGACGCTCTGGTAACACCGTGGGTGTACCAGTCAGTGTATGTGTTCCCTCCTCTGCCTCTCATACCAAAGGTACTGAGAATTATACGGAAAAGAGGAGTAAGAACAATACTGGTAGCTCCGGACTGGCCAAGAAGAACTTGGTATCCGGAACTTCAAGAGATGCTCACGGAGGATCCGTGGCCTCTACCTCTAAGAAGGGATCTGCTTCAGCAGGGACCTTGTATGTTCCAAGACTTACCGCGGCTGCGTTTGACGGCATGGCGGTTGAACGCCGGATTCTAAAAGAGAAGGGCATTCCTGAGGAAGTTATTCCTACTTTAATTAAAGCCAGGAAAGAAGTGACCGCACAACATTATCACCGCATTTGGAGAAAATATGTTGCGTGGTGTGAGGCCAAGAAGGCTCCAACGGAAGAATTTCAATTGGGTCGATTCTTACATTTCCTGCAAGCAGGATTGTCTATGGGCCTCAAATTGGGGTCCATTAAAGTTCAAATTTCGGCCTTATCAATTTTCTTCCAGAAGGAATTGGCGTCAGTGCCTGAAGTACAAACTTTTGTCAAAGGTGTACTACATATACAACCCCCAATAGTGCCTCCAGTGGCACCGTGGGATTTGAACGTGGTTCTAAATTTTCTCAAATCTCATTGGTTTGAGCCTTTAAAATCGGTAGATTTAAAATACCTTACATGGAAGGTAACCATGCTGTTGGCCCTGGCTTCAGCCAGGAGAGTTTCGGAGTTGGCAGCTTTGTCATACAAAAGCCCATATCTGATATTCCATTCGGACAGGGCAGAATTGAGGACACGTCCTCAATTTCTCCCTAAGGTGGTTTCGGCATTTCACTTGAACCAGCCTATTGTGGTGCCTGCGGCTACTAGCGACTTGGAGGACTCCAAGTTACTGGACGTTGTCAGAGCATTAAAAATATATATTTCAAGGACAGCTGGAGTCAGAAAATCTGACTCGTTGTTTACATTGTATGCACCCAACAAGTTGGGTGCTCCTGCGTCTAAACAGACGATTGCACGTTGGATATGTAGTACAATCCAACTTGCACATTCTGTGGCAGGCCTGCCACAGCCTAAATCTGTAAAGGCCCATTCCACAAGGAAAGTGGGCTCATCCTGGGCGGCTGCCCGAGGAGTCTCGGCATTACAACTTTGCCGAGCAGCTACGTGGTCAGGGGAGAACACGTTTGTAAAATTTTACAAATTTGATACTCTGGCTAAAGAGGACCTGGAGTTCTCTCATTCGGTGCTGCAGAGTCATCCGCACTCTCCCGCCCGTTTGGGAGCTTTGGTATAATCCCCATGGTCCTGACGGAGTCCCAGCATCCACTAGGACGTTAGAGAAAATAAGAATTTACTTACCGATAATTCTATTTCTCATAGTCCGTAGTGGATGCTGGGCGCCCATCCCAAGTGCGGATTGTCTGCAATGCTTGTGCATAGTTATTGTTACAAAAATCGGGTTATTACTGTTGTGAGCCATCTGTTCAGAGGCTACTTCGTTTGTGTTATCATACTGTTAACTGGGTTCAGATCACAAGTTGTACGGTGTGATTGGTGTGGCTGGTATGAGTCTTACCCGGGATTCAGGATCCTTCCTTATTGTGTACGCTCGTCCGGGCACAGTACCTAACTGAGGCTTGGAGGAGGGTCATAGGGGGAGGAGCCAGTACGCACCATGTGACCTAAAAGCTTTTTTAGATGTGCCCTGTCTCCTGCGGAGCCCGCTATTCCCCATGGTCCTGACGGAGTCCCAGCATCCACTACGGACTATGAGAAATAGAATTATCGGTAAGTAAATTCTTATTTTTAAACCGGGACACTCATTAATTATGCAGGTTCTGTGGCTGGTTGACTTCAAACCTACATTTTACCTGGTTTAAATTAGCCACATAACCTGTATAATCTGTGAATGTGCTGGTTTATAGGGATATTATGGTAAGCCTAGTTAAAGAGCTGATAAACAAATGTGTATGTTTTATATTTGAATCTCTCACTTCAAGCTAGCTTATATCTTAGGTGCACATGGCTGCAAAAGCATCTCTATGCACAAATCCTTATGGTGGGAATGTGTGGTTCTACTTTGAGGAGGAGAACTTTGGTTGGGTTTAGCCATGTATGTGACTAAACCTGACACTTATTGGCGTGTTAAAGAGCAATTGAATAGCACCCCTGATCTAACGTCACTTTAGACGGGAGATCGGACGTTCATAAACAGTTGTCACCCCCCTGAGTGTCACATCTTTGTTTCTTTGATGTGTGCTTTTATGTGCATAGGGAATGCCCTTTATGGTTAGTGGGGCTGCTGCTTTTTAGGTATGATTCAACACATTATCTTAATTTATACAGTATGTTAAATACAGTGCCTGTAGCATCCACTTTGAAAGGGTCTACTGTTGCAGTTTCCAGGCCATGAAAACTATGAATGCAGAAAAGGTGTGGATAGTGTCCCGTGGGAGGGGAATTTGTAAGTTTTTACTGTTTTTAACTTTTTCAAGTTTTTACGGTGAGTGGGCGATTACATTGTTTTTTTGGTTTTTTTTTGGCACCTGCCACTAGATGGCGCCCAATGGCAGCATTGAATTGTTCTGCAGTTCAGGTGCAATCGCAATCGGCACCGAAATTTCTGTTCACAGCCCCCTGAGGTGGCAAGCAGAAATGTGAGAAAAGTGCCCCATTTTGACTTTTCGCGATATGGACACTATTTTAGTCGGGTATAGCTGATTTGCGTGAACTAAACCCAGTGTTTTTCACCCACTTGAACTTACAAATCTAATGAGATAAATACAAAAATGGAGATTTAAGATATGTTCCTGCGCACTCTCAATGCAGCCAAACACAAGATCCTACCCTGATGTGTCACCTCACACACCCATGGATAAACATACAGAAAAGATTTGGGTGGGACCCTATAGTGGCGCAGATGTGCAAAATTATTCTATGTATTACCCGTATGGGTCAAAGTCCATCAGTTTCACAAGGAATGGTCCATACGTAGGTTCAATTCCAGTGGGTGATATGTGGAAAAAACACAGTTTATATACCAATGTTCAGTATAAATCCTTAATGAGAGACTTCAATACACAACTTCCACCCAGGATTCTTCAACTATGGTCTATTCGGGATGTGAGGTATCTATCCGTACAGGTTCACCCTGGTGTTGATGGTGAAATACTGCTTACATGCGTGCTTACTTTCAAACACTCTGGACCACACCTATAAAAGTTTCTTTGGCCCTTATACGAATGACTTCTTATATTTCAAACTCATGTATTACTATACAGCGGTATTTCACCATCAACACCAGTATTGAAGTCTCTCATTAAGGATTTATAGTAAACATTGGTATATAAACTGTTTTTCTCTGACGTCCTAGTGGATGCTGGGAACTCCGTAAGGACCATGGGGAATAGCGGCTCCGCAGGAGACTGGGCACAAAAGTAAAGCTTTAGGACTACCTGGTGTGCACTGGCTCCTCCCCCTATGACCCTCCTCCAAGCCTCAGTTAGATTTTTGTGCCCGACCGAGCAGGGTGCAATCTAGGGGGCTCTCCTGAGCTTCTTAGAAAAAGTTAGTTTTAGGTTTCTTATTTTCAGTGAGACCTGCTGGCAACAGGCTCACTGCATCGAGGGACTAAGGGGAGAATAAGCGAACCTGCCTGCTTGCAGCCAGCTTGGGCTTCTTAGGCTACTGGACACCATTAGCTCCAGAGGGACCGAACACAGGCCCAGCCTCGGAGTCCGGTCCCAGAGCCGCGCCGCCGGCCCCCTTACAGAGCCAGAAGCAAGAAGAGGTCCGGAAAATCGGCGGCAGAAGACATCAGTCTTCAACAAGGTAGCGCACAGCACTGCAGCTGTGCGCCATTGCTCCTCAGGCACACTTCACAGTCCGGTCACTGAGGGTGCAGGGCGCTAGGGGGGGGCGCCCTGAGCAGCAATAAAAACACCTTGGCTGGCGAAAATACATCACATATAACCCCCAGGGCTATATGGATGTATTTTAACCCCTGCCAGAATATAGCAAAACGCGGGAGAAAAGTCCGCCGAGAAGGGGGCGGAGCCTATCTCTTCAGCACACGGGCGCCATTTTCCCTCACAGCTCCGCTGGAAGGACGTCTCCCTGACTCTCCCCTGCAGTCCTGCACTACAGAAAAGGGTAAAAAAGAGAGGGGGGGCACTAATTTGGCGCAGTTTGATAATATCAGCAGCTATAAGGGGAAAACACATTATATAGTGGTATCCCTATATATATATATATATATATATATAGCGCTCTGGTGTGTGCTGGCATACTCTCCCTCTGTCTCCCCAAAGGGCTAGTGGGGTCCTGTCCTCTATCAGAGCATTCCCTGTGTGTGAGCTGTGTGTCGGTACGATTGTGTCGACATGTTTGAGGAGGAAAATGATGTGGAGGCGGAGCAATTGCCTGTAATAGAGATGTCACCCCCTAGGGAGTCGACACCTGAGTGGATGGGCTTATGGAAGGAATTACGTGACAGTGTCAGCTCTTTACAAAAGACGGTTGATGACATGAGGCAGCCGGCTACTCAGCTTGTACCTGTCCAGGCGTCTCAAAGGCCATCAGGGGCTCTAAAACGCCCGCTACCTCAGATGGCAGACACAGACGCCGACACGGATACTGACTCCAGTGTCGACGATGAAGAGACGAATGTGACTTCCAGTAGGGCCACACGTTACATGATTGAGGCAATGAAAAATGTTTTACATATTTCTGATAATACAAGTACCACTAAAAAGGGTATTATGTTTGGTGAGAAAAAACTGCCTGTAGTTTTTCCTGCATCTGAGGAATTAAATGAAGTGTGTGATGAAGCGTGGGTTTCCCCCGATAAAAAACTGATAATTCCTAAAAGGTTATTGGCATCATACCCTTTCCCGCCAGAGGATAGGGCACGTTGGGAAACACCCCCTAGGGTGGATAAAGCGCTCACACGCTTGTCTAAACAGGTGGCACTACCCTCTCCTGAGACGGCCGCCCTTAAGGAACCTGCTGACAGAAAGCAGGAGAATATCCTAAAATGTATATACACTCACACGGGAGTTATACTGCGACCAGCAATCGCCTCAGCATGGATGTGCAGTGCTGGGGTGGCTTGGTCGGATTCCCTGACGGACAATATTGATACCCTAGACAGGGACAGTATATTACTGACTATAGAGCATTTAAAAGATGCATTTCTATATATGCGTGATGCACAGAGGGATATCTGCCGACTGGCATCAAGAGTAAGTGCGCTGTCCATTTCTGCCAGAAGAGGGTTATGGACGCGGCAGTGGTCAGGTGATGCGGATTCCAAAAGGCATATGGAAGTATTGCCTTATAAAGGGGAGGAGTTATTTGGGGTAGGTCTATCAGACCTGGTGTCCACGGCAACTGATGGAAAATCCACATTTTTACCCCAGGTAGCCTCTCAACATAAGAAGACGCCGTATTATCAGGCGCAATCCTTTCGGCCCCATAAGGGCAAGCGAGCAAAAGGCTCCTCATTTCTGCCCCGTGGCAGAGGGAGAGGGAAAAGGCTGCAGCAAACAGCCAGTTCCCAGGAACAGAAGCCCTCTCCCGCCTCTGCCAAGTCCTCAGCATGATGCTGGGGCTTTACAAGCGGACTCAGGCACGGTGGGGGCCCGTCTCAAGAATTTCAGCGCGCAGTGGGCTCACTCACAAGTGGTATCTTTCAGGTGGTATCTCAGGGGTACAAATTGGAATTCGAGACGTCTCCCCTCGCCGTTTCCTAAAGTCTGCTTTACCGACGTCTCCCTCCGACAGGGAGGCGGTATTGGAAGCCATTCACAAGCTGTATTCCCAGCAGGTGATAATCAAGGTACCCCTCCTGCAACAGGGAAAGGGGTATTATTCCACGCTGTTTGTGGTACCGAAGCCGGACGGCTCGGTGAGACCTATTTTAAATCTAAAATCCTTGAACACTTACATACAGAGGTTCAAATTCAAGATGGAGTCACTCAGAGCAGTGATAGCGAACCTGGAAGAAGGGGATTATATATGGTGTCTCTGGACATCAAGGATGCTTACCTCCATGTCCCAATTTACCCTTCTCACCAAGGGTACCTCAGGTTTGTGGTACAGAACTGTCACTAATCAGTTTCAGACGCTGCCGTTTGGATTGTCCACGGCACCCCGGGTCTTTACCAAAGTAATGGCCGAAATGATGATACTCCTTCGAAGGAAGGGAGTTTTAGTTATCCCTTACTTGGACGATCTCCTGATAAGGGCAAGATCCAGGGAACAGTTGGAAGTCGGGGTAGCACTATCTCAGGTAGTGTTGCGGCAGCACGGTTGAATTCTCAATATTCCAAAATCGCAGCTGATCCCGACGACGCGTCTTCTATTCCTAGGGATGATCCTGGACACAGTCCAGAAAAAGGTGTTTCTCCCGGAGGAGAAAGCCAGGGAGTTATCCGAGCTAGTCAGAAACCTCCTAAAACCAGGCCAAGTCTCAGTGCATCAATGCACAAGGGTCCTGGGGAAAATGGTGGCTTCCTACGAAGCAATCTCATTCGGCAGATTCCACGCAAGAACTTTCCAGTGGGACCTGCTGGACAAATGGTCCGGATCGCATCTTTAGATGCATCAGCGGATAACCCTGTCACCAAAGACAAGGGTGTCTCTCCTGTGGTGGTTACAGAGTGCTCATCTTCTAGAGGGCCGCAGATTCGGCATTCAGGACTGGGTCCTGGTGACCACGGATGCCAGCCTGCGAGGCTGGGGAGCAGTCACACAGGGAAGGAATTTCCAGGGCTTGTGGTCAAGCCTGGAGACATCACTTCACATAAATATCCTGGAGCTAAGGGCCATTTACAATGCTCTAAGCCTAGCAAGACCGCTGCTTCAAGGTCAGCCGGTGGTGATCCAGTCAGACAACATCACGGCAGTCGCCCACGTAAACAGACAGGGCGGCACAAGAAGCAGGAGGGCAATGGCAGAAGCTGCAAGGATTCTTCGCTGGGCGGATAATCATGTGATAGCACTGTCAGCAGTGTTCATTCCGGGAGTGGACAACTGGGAAGCAGACTTCCTCAGCAGGCACGACCTCCACCCGGGAGAGTGGGGACTTCACCCAGAAGTCTTCCACATGATTGTGAACCGTTGGGAAAAACCAAAGGTGGACATGATGGCGTCCCGCCTCAACAAAAAAATAGACAGGTATTGCGCCAGGTCAAGGGACCCTCAGGCAATAGCTGTGGACGCTCTGGTAACGCCGTGGGTGTACCAGTCAGTGTATGTGTTCCCTCCTCTGCCTCTCATACCCAAGGTACTGAGAATTATAAGACGGAGAGGAGTAAGAACTATACTCGTGGCTCCGGATTGGCCAAGAAGGACTTGGTACCCGGAACTTCAAGAGATGCTCACAGAGGACCCGTGGCCTCTACCTCTAAGAAGGGACCTGCTCCAGCAAGGACCCTGTCTGTTCCAAGACTTACCGCGGCTGCGTTTGACGGCATGGCGGTTGAACGCCGGATCCTGAAGGAAAAAGGCATTCCGGATGAAGTCATCCCTACCCTGATCAAAGCCAGGAAGGATGTAACCGCAAAGCATTATCACCGCATTTGGCGTAAATATGTTGCGTGGTGCAAGGCCAGGAAGGCCCCTACAGAGGAATTTCAACTGGGTCGATTCCTGCATTTCCTGCAAACAGGAGTGTCTATGGGCCTAAAATTGGGGTCCATTAAGGTTCAAATTTCAGCCCTGTCGATTTTCTTCCAGAAAGAACTGGCTTCAGTTCCTGAAGTTCAGACGTTTGTCAAGGGGGTACTGCATATACAGCCTCCTTTTGTGCCTCCAGTGGCACCTTGGGATCTCAATGTAGTTTTGGGGTTCCTAAAATCACATTGGTTTGAACCACTCACCACTGTGGACTTAAAATATCTCACATGGAAAGTGGTAATGCTGTTGGCCTTGGCTTCGGCCAGGCGTGTGTCAGAATTGGCGGCTTTATCCTATAAAAGCCCTTACCTGATTTTTCATACGGACAGGGCAGAATTGAGGACTCGTCCTCAATTTCTCCCTAAGGTGGTTTCAGCGTTTCACCTGAACCAGCCTATTGTGGTACCTGCGGCTACTAGGGACTTGGAGGACTCCAAGTTGCTGGACGTAGTCAGGGCCCTGAAAATATATGTTTCCAGGACGGCTGGAGTCAGAAAATCTGACTCGCTGTTTATCCTGTATGCACCCAACAAGCTGGGTGCTCCTGCTTCTAAGCAGACTATTGCTCGTTGGATTTGTAGTACAATTCAGCTTGCACATTCTGTGGCAGGCCTGCCACAGCCAAAATCTGTAAAAGCCCATTCCACAAGGAAGGTGGGCTCATCTTGGGCGGCTGCCCGAGGGGTCTCGGCTTTGCAACTTTGCCGAGCAGCTACTTGGTCAGGGGCAAACACGTTTGCTAAATTCTACAAATTTGATACCCTGGCTGAGGAGGACCTGGAGTTCTCTCATTCGGTGCTGCAGAGTCATCCGCACTCTCCCGCCCGTTTGGGAGCTTTGGTATAATCCCCATGGTCCTTACGGAGTTCCCAGCATCCACTAGGACGTCAGAGAAAATAAGAATTTACTTACCGATAATTCTATTTCTCGTAGTCCGTAGTGGATGCTGGGCGCCCATCCCAAGTGCGGATTGTCTGCAATACTTGTACATAGTTATTGTTAACTAAATCGGGTTATTGTTGTTGTGAGCCATCTTCCAGAGGCTCCTCTGTTATCATGCTGTTAACTGGGTTCAGATCACAGGTTGTACGGTGTGATTGGTGTGGCTGGTATGAGTCTTACCCGGGATTCATGAATCCTTCCTTATTGTGTACGCTCGTCCGGGCACAGTATCCTAACTGAGGCTTGGAGGAGGGTCATAGGGGGAGGAGCCAGTGCACACCAGGTAGTCCTAAAGCTTTACTTTTGTGCCCAGTCTCCTGCGGAGCCGCTATTCCCCATGGTCCTTACGGAGTTCCCAGCATCCACTATGGACTACGAGAAATAGAATTATCGGTAAGTAAATTCTTATTTTTTTTTCACATATCTCCCACTGAAATTGAACCTACGTACGGACCATTCCTTGTGAAATTGATGGACTTTGACCCATACGGGTAATGCATAGAATAATTTTGCACATCTGCGCCACTACAGGGTCCCACCCAGATCTTTTCTGTAAATCTAATGAGATAACTAGGAGTTGGCAAAGTGCGTTACCAAAGTAAGTTGTGAAAGAGTGAGCACAGGCAAAAGGCACAGCGGGCAGGACCGAAATAAATACTTTTTTTTAAGCCAGTGTTCAGGAAAGGTGGTTCAGAAGCAAATTCACTAACTAGACACAAAGATGTAGTAGAAAGACAAAACTTCAAGACATGCCAGGAAATAGACAAGGGCAGTGGTGTCACGGCACTAGGGGCTTGTTGATTTGGGTCAGGGGTCTTTGGTTAACTGTATGTCCTGGAGTGTGAGTAAACCTGGATGGCCAAGTAATGCAATTCCTCATGCAGGCCACTTGTATTAGCAGCAGACTGATGCTGCAGAATGGGCAGATAATTAGAACAGATGCAGAATAGCCTGTGGCTGTAGCATTATGTAGGATATCACTTTAACTGGGTGCAGGAAGCACAACTGATGCAGGCTATAGGACACACTGGAATGGAGCACTGCAAGAACGTAATGGAACTAGGTGCTGGAAGCACAATTGAAAACTCCAGGAAACACAGGAGTTGGTTGCAGGAGGCCTAATAGAGTAGGCTGCAGTTATATATGCTATGAAGCAATACTGAAGCCGGTGTTCTGGCACACACAGTGAGGCAGAATGCTGGAAGCAATTACTGAAGCAGGATGGCTGGTATACAAGGAGGCTGAATGCTGTGACGCATATACTGGTCCAGGAGCCAGGGTACTGATCCTCTGAGAGTGACGTACTGGCAAGATGCTTTCATCAATTCCTGGTTCAGATGTGGTGCTCTAGGTGCTAAGAGGTTGGCCAAAACGGATGCAGTTAAAATACCGCCTGTCAGGATCACCGCTTTCAGGAGACCAATGTCGGAATCCCTACAGCTTGTAAAATACCGCCGGACGGAATCTCGACCTCTGCAAGGTATTCCCACTCTGTTTTTGGGTCCACGCCACCAACCAAGTGGAAATATAACCTGTGGCGAGCGAAGTGAGCCACCAGGCCCGAATCGGTGCAAGCGGACGCGATGCCTCCCTGCCGAGATTCCGGCAGAGAGGATGCTGCTGTTTACTGACAGCCGTCAACTCATCTGTCGGTAAAACATTATGATTCCAGCCAAAACATGACTGAAGTTGCTTGGATCAGGTTGGCAGAGCGAGCCATGTGAACTAATCCAAGATAGTGGCGCCAATGGTTCAAAGTAGAATTTGAGCTACCAAAGATAAATGCCTAAGCACTTTGGGGTTGCCGCAGGTGGCCAGCAGGGACATAAATGGTCTGCAAAGTGACAATGCCATACCCTATAATGGGGTCCTGAATTTTCTTGTGTGACAAGTGATTTCCAAACATGGACCTCAACGCAAGTTTTAAGGATATCCGTGGTTGAGCACAGATAGTTAAATCAAATTGACTGAGGTACTGATTAATTTACTTGTTCAAAAGCAGGGATATCCTTAAAATCTTAACTGTTAAGGTGACTTGAGGACCGAGGGGGTCTGTTTACTAAGCCTTGGGTGGAGATAAAGTGGTCGGATATAAAGTACCAGCCAATCAGCTCCCAACTGTTATTTTTCAAACAGTTTATGACTTGGCAGTTTATGACTTGGCAGTTAGGATGTGATTGGCTGGTGCTTTATCTCCGGCCACTTTATCTCCATCCGGTGCTTAGTAAATAGACCCCTAATTTGGTAATCTTTCATGGAGGGTAATCTGAAAAAAACTGTGATATTAGATGTAATCTACACAAAGTGCCACTTTTGACGTTATTTTTGTTTACTGTTGATCCTCTGAATCCTAATTTGTGATGCTATATGGAGTGAAGACTAACATAACACATGCATGGGTGTAGCTACAGGTGAAACTCAGAAAATTAGAATATCGTGCAAAAGTTCATTTATTTCAGTAATTTAACTTAAAAGGTGAAACTAATATATTGACTCATTACATGAAAAACTAGATATTTCAAGCCTTTATTTGTTATAATTTTGATGATTGTGGCTTACAGTTTAAAATAACCCCAAATCCATATCACAGAAAATTAGAATATTACATAAAATCAATAAAAAAAGGATTTTAAATACAGAAATGTCTACCCTCTGAAAAGTGTAATCAGTACTTGGTTTGGGCCCCTTTTGCATGAATTATTGCCTTAATACAGTCTGGCATGGATTCGGTCAGCCTGTGGCACTGCTGAGGTGTTATGGAAGACCAGGATGCATCAATAGCGGCCTTAAGCTCTTCTGCATTGTTCGGTCTCATGTCTCTCATCTTTCTCTTGGCAATGCCCCATGGATTCTCTTTTCTCTAACGTCCTAAGTGGATGCTGGGACTCCGTAAGGACCATGGGGAATAGCGGCTCCGCAGGAGACTGGGCACAAAAGTAAAAGCTTGAACTAGCTGGTGTGCACTGGCTCCTCCCCCTATGACCCTCCTCCAAGCCTCAGTTAGATTTTTGTGCCCGAACGAGAAGGGTACATGCTAGGTGGCTCTCCTGAGCTGCTTAGAGTAAAAGTTTATTTTAGGTTTTTTATTTTCAGTGAGTCCTGCTGGCAACAGGCTCACTGCATCGTGGGACTAAGGGGAGAAGAAACGAACTCACCTGCGTGCAAAGTGGAGTGGGCTTCTTAGGCTACTGGACATTAGCTCCAGAGGGACGATCACAGGCCCAGCCATGGATGGGTCCCAGAGCCGCGCCGCCGGCCCCCTTACAGAGCCAGAAGAACGAAGAGGTCCGGTGAAATCGGCGGCAGAAGACGTTCCTGTCTTCAACTAAGGTAGCGCACAGCACTGCAGCTGTGCGCCATTGCTCTCAGCACACTTCACACTCCGGTCACTGAGGGTGCAGGGCGCTGGGGGGGAGCGCCCTGAGACGCAATAAAAACAGAAATACCTTAGGATGGCAAAAGAAATACATCACATATAGCTCCTGGGCTATATGGATGTATTTAACCCCTGCCAGTTTTCCAGAAAAAAGCGGGAGATAGGCTCCGCCCCTTCACGACGGCCTTATCTCCTCAGCACACAAGCGCCATTTTCCCTCACAGTTCCGCTGGAAGGACGGCTCCCTGACTCTCCCCTGCAGTCCCTACAGAATCAGGGTAAAAACGAGAGAGGGGGGGCACTATTGGCAGCTAAATTATAAACAGCAGCTATAAAAGGGAGTAACACTTATATAAGGTTATCCCTATATATATATATATATATATATATATAGCGCTCTGGTGTGTGCTGGCAAACTCTCCCTCTGTCTCCCCAAAGGGCTAGTGGGGTCCTGTCCTCTATCAGAGCATTCCCTGTGTGTGTGCTAGGTGTCGGTACGATTGTGTCGACATGTATGAGGAGGAAAATGATGTGGAAGCAGAGCAATTGCCTGTGTTAGTGATGTCACCCCCTAGGGAGTCGACACCTGACTGGATGGTTGTATTTAAAGAACTACGTGACAATGTCAGCACTTTACAAAAAACTGTTGACGACATGAGACAGCCGACAAATCAATTAGTGCCTGTCCAGGCGTCTCAGACACCGTCAGGGGCGATAAAACGCCCGTTACCTCAGTGGGTCGACACAGACCCAGACACGGATACTGAGTCCAGTGTCGACGGTGAGGAGACAAACGTAATGTCCAGTAGGGCCACACGTTACATGATCACGGCAATGAAGGAGGTATTGAACATTTCTGACACTACAAGTACCACAAAGAAGGGTATTATGTGGGGAGTGAAAAAACTACCAGTAGCTTTTCCTGAGTCAGATGAATTAAATGAGGTGTGTGATAAAGCGTGGGTTTCCCCCGATAAAAATTTGCTAATTTCGAATAAATTATTGGCACTATACCCTTTCCCGCCAGAGGTTAGGGCGCGTTGGGAAACACCCCCTAGAGTAGATAAAGCGCTCACACGTTTATCTAAACAAGTAGCGTTACCGTCTCCTGATACGGCCGCCCTCAAAGAACCAGCGGATAGAAGGCTGGAAAATATCCTGAAGGGTATATACACACATACTGGTGTTATACTACGACCAGCAATCGCCTCAGCCTGGATGTGCAGTGCTGGAGTGGCGTGGTCGGATTCCCTGACTGAAAATATTGATACCCTGGATAGGGACAGTATATTACTAACTATAGAGCATTTGAAGGATGCATTACTATATATGCGTGATGCACAGAGGGATATTTGCACCCTGGCATCAAGAGTGAGTGCTATGTCCATTTCTGCCAGAAGAGCGTTATGGACGCGACAGTGGTCAGGGGATGCGGATTCCAAATGACATATGGAAGTATTGCCGTATAAAGGGGAGGAGTTATTTGGGGCCGGTCTATCGGACCTGGTGGCCACGGCAACGGCCGGAAAGTCCACCTTTTTACCCCAGGTCACCTCTCAGCAGAAAAAGACGCCGTCTTTTCAAACTCAGTCCTTTCGTTCCCATAAGTACAAGCGGGCAAAAGGCCACTCATTTCTGCCCCGGGGCAGAGGAAGAGGAAAAAGACTGCACCAGGCAGCCTCTTCCCAGGAGCAGAAGCCCTCCTCTGCTTCTGCCAAGTCTTCAGCATGACGCTGGGGCTTTACAAGCGGACTCGGACACGGTGGGGGCCCGTCTCAAAAATTTCAACGCGCAGTGGGCTCACTCGCAAGTGGACCCCTGGATTCTGCAGGTAGTATCACAGGGGTACAAACTGGATTTCGAGACGTCTCCCCCTCGCCGGTTCCTGAAGTCTGCTCTACCAAAGTCTCCCTCCGACAGGGAGGCAGTTTTGGAAGCCATTCACAAGCTGTATTCCCAGCAGGTGATAATCAAGGTACCTCTCCTACAACAGGGAAAGGGGTATTATTCCACGCTGTTTGTGGTACCGAAGCCGGACGGCTCTGTGAGACCAATTTTAAATCTAAAATCCTTCAACACTTACATAAAGAGGTTCAAATTCAAGATGGAGTCACTCAGAGCAGTGATAGCAAACCTGGAAGAAGGGGACTATATGGTGTCTCTGGACATCAAAGATGCTTATCTCCACGTCCCAATCTACCCTTCTCACCAAGGGTACCTCAGGTTTGTAGTACAAAACTGTCATCAGTTTCAGACGCTGCCGTTTGGGTTGTCCACGGCACCTCGGGTCTTTACCAAGGTAATGGCCGAAATGATGATTCTTCTTCGAAGAAAAGGCGTTTTAATTATCCCTTACTTGGACGATCTCCTGATAAGGGCAAGGTCCAGGGAACAGTTAGAAGTCGGAGTAGCACTATCTCAGTTAGTGTTACGTCAGCACGGGTGGATTCTAAATATTCCAAAATCGCAGCTGATTCCAACGACACGTCTCCTGTTCCTAGGAATGATTCTGGACACAGTCCAGAAAAAGGTGTTTCTCCCAGAGGAGAAGGCCAGGGAGTTATCCGAGCTAGTCAGGAATCTCCTAAAACCAGGCCAGGTGTCAGTGCATCAGTGCACGAGGGTCCTGGGAAAAATGGTGGCTTCTTACGAAGCGATTCCATTCGGAAGATTCCATGCAAGAACGTTTCAGTGGGATCTTCTGGACAAATGGTCCGGATCGCATCTTCAGATGCATCAGCGGATAACCCTGTCGCCAAGGACAAGGGTGTCTCTTCTGTGGTGGCTGCAGAGTGCTCATCTACTAGAGGGCCGCAGATTCGGCATTCAGGATTGGATCCTGGTGACCACAGATGCCAGCCTGAGAGGCTGGGGAGCAGTCACACAGGGACAAAATTTCCAGGGCTTGTGGTCAAGCATGGAAACATCTCTTCATATAAACATTCTGGAACTAAGGGCCATTTACAATGCCCTAAGTCAAGCAAAACCCCTGCTTCAGGGTCAGGCGGTATTGATCCAATCGGACAACATCACGTCAGTCGCCTACGTAAACAGACAGGGCGGCACGAGAAGCAGGAGGGCGATGGCAGAAGCTGCAAGGATTCTTCGCTGGGCGGAGAATCATGTGATAGCACTGTCAGCAGTGTTCATTCCGGGAGTGGACAACTGGGAAGCGGACTTCCTCAGCAGACACGACCTGCACCCGGGGGAGTGGGGACTTCATCCAGAAGTCTTCCAAGAGATGGTAAACCGTTGGGAAAAACCAAAGGTGGACATGATGGCGTTCCGTCTCAACAAAAAACTAGACAGATATTGCGCCAGGTCAAGGGACCCTCAGGCAATAGCGGTGGACGCTCTGGTAACACCATGGGTGTACCAGTCAGTGTATGTGTTCCCTCCTCTGCCTCTCATACCAAAAGTACTGAGAATCATAAAAAGGAGAGGAGTAAGAACTATACTCGTGATTCCGGATTGGCCAAGAAGGACTTGGTACCCGGAACTTCAAGAGATGCTCACGGAGGACCCGTGGCCTCTACCTCTAAGAAAGGACCTGCTCCAGCAGGGACCTTGTCTGTTCCAAGACTTACCGCGGCTGCGTTTGACGGCATGGCGGTTGAACGCCGGATCCTGAAGGAAAAAGGCATTACAGAAGAAGTCATCCCTACCCTGATAAAGGCCAGGAAGGATGTAACCGCAAAACATTATCACCGCATTTGGCGAAAATATGTTGCGTGGTGTGAGGCCAAAGAGGCCCCTACAGAGGAATTTCAACTGGGTCGCTTCCTACATTTCCTGCAAACAGGACTGTCTATGGGCCTAAAATTAGGGTCCATTAAGGTTCAAATTTCGGCCCTGTCGATTTTCTTCCAAAAAGAACTGGCTTCAGTGCCTGAAGTCCAGACGTTTGTCAAAGGGGTACTGCATATACAGCCTCCTTTTGTGCCCCCGGTGGCACCTTGGGATCTCAATGTGGTTTTGGGGTTCCTAAAATCACATTGGTTTGAACCACTCACCACTGTGGAATTAAAATATCTCACATGGAAGGTGGTAATGCTGTTAGCCCTGGCTTCAGCCAGGCGTGTCTCAGAATTGGCGGCTTTATCTTATAAAAGCCCTTACCTGATTTTTCACACGGATAGGGCAGAATTGATGACTCGTCCTCAATTTCTCCCAAAGGTGGTTTCAGCGTTTCACGTGAACCAGCCTATTGTGGTGCCTGCGGCTACTAGGGACTTGGACTCCAAGTTACTGGACGTAGTCAGGGCCCTGAAAATATATATTTCCAGGACGGCTGGAGTCAGGAAATCTGACTCGCTGTTTATCCTGTATGCACCCAACAAGCTGGGTGCTCCTGCTTCTAAGCAGACGATTGCTCGTTGGATTTGTAGTACAATTCAGCTTGCACATTCTGTGGCAGGCCTGCCACAGCCAAAATCTGTAAAAGCCCATTCCACAAGGAAGGTGGGCTCATCTTGGGCGGCTGCCCGAGGGGTCTCGGCTTTACAACTTTGCCGAGCAGCTACTTGGTCAGGGGCAAACACGTTTGCTAAATTCTACAAATTTGATACCCTGGCTGAGGAGGACCTGGAGTTCTCTCATTCGGTGCTGCAGAGTCATCCGCACTCTCCCGCCCGTTTGGGAGCTTTGGTATAATCCCCATGGTCCTTACGGAGTCCCAGCATCCACTTAGGACGTTAGAGAAAATAAGAATTTACTTACCGATAATTCTATTTCTCATAGTCCGTAGTGGATGCTGGGCGCCCATCCCAAGTGCGGATTGTCTGCAATACTTGTATATAGTTATTGTTACAAAATTCGGGTTATTATTGTTGTGAGCCATCTTTTCAGAGGCTCCTTCGTTTATCATACTGTTAACTGGGTTCAGATCACAGGTTGTACGGTGTGATTGGTGTGGCTGGTATGAGTCTTACCCGGGATTCAATATCCTTCCTTATTATGTACGCTCGTCCGGGCACAGTATCCTAACTGAGGCTTGGAGGAGGGTCATAGGGGGAGGAGCCAGTGCACACCAGCTAGTTCAAGCTTTTACTTTTGTGCCCAGTCTCCTGCGGAGCCGCTATTCCCCATGGTCCTTACGGAGTCCCAGCATCCACTACGGACTATGAGAAATAGAATTATCGGTAAGAAAATTCTTATTTTTTCTTTAGCCCAGGTAAGACGCTTCTGACGTTGTTTTGTTGTTCAGCAGTGGCTTGACGAGGAATACGACATTTGAAGCCCATGTCCAGGATCCATCTGTGTGTGGTGGTTCTTAATGCACTAACTCCAGCCTCAGTCCACTCCAGCTCCCCAACACTTTTGAAAGGCCTTTTCCTGACCAGGAAAAAAAAAAAAAAGTATAGTAATCCCCTGCACTGGATATGTAACAGCAGCAAAAATGATACCTTCTGGTGTTCTCTCCCAGAACAAACAAAAAATCACACAGCAAATATATTGATTATCGTATGCACTATGACATATAGGAGGGTAAGAGTTCAAAACAAAAGACACAACCGTTTCCAGAAAGTCCACCAGGTTGAGTCTTCGGTCTGCATGAAATGATTCTCTCTCCAAAAGATGGTAACATGCAACGAGAAAAAAATGGAACTCTCCAATGTGTAGTTTTTTCTTCAACTCATAGAATGAAGGGTATTGGAAGTTCTATAACATACGATATCAATATATTTGCTGTAAGAAAAAAAAAAAACTGGTCTGTTGCTCAGTGGTCCAAAGTCCTCTTTTCTGATGAGAGCAAATTTCCATCTCATTTGGAAACCAAGGTCCCGGAGTATGGAGGAAGAATGAAGAGGCGCACACAATCCAAGTTGCTTGAAGTCCAGTGTGAAGTTTTCACAGTCTGTGTTGATTTGGGGAGCCATGCCATCTACTGGTGTTGGTCCACTGTGCTTTATTAAGTCTAGAGTCAACGCAGCCGTCTACCAGGACATTTTAGAGCACTTCATGCTTCCTTCAGCAGACAAGCTTTATGGAGATGCTGACTTCATTTTCCAGCAGGACTTGGCACCTGTCCACACTGCCAAAAGTACCAAAACCTGGTTCGATGACCGTGGGATTACTGTTCTGGATTGGCCAGCAAACTTGCCTGACCTGAACCCCATAGAGCAGGCCTGGCCAACCTGTGGCTCATTGCCAAAAGAAAGATAAGACTGAACAATGCAGAAGAGCTGAAGTCCGCTATTGAAGCATCTTGGTCTTCCATAATACCTCAGCAGTGCCACAGGCTGATAGAATCCATACCACGCCGCATTGAGGCAGTAATTCAAGCAAAAGAAGCCCAAACCAAGTACTGAGTACATATGGATGATTATACTTTTCAGAGGGCCGACATTTCTGTATTTAAAATCCCTTTTTTTATTGATTTTATGTAATATTCTAATTTTCTGAGATTTTGTAGTTGGGGTTATCTTTTTTTTTTATATATATTCTTTATTTTGGTTTTTCAAAAAGAAATAGAGATGTTACAAAAAGCACAGTATTGTATAAACACATGGGTCGACAGACCAATATATCATAGAACATCAAAAACAAAAAGAAAATAAAGAGAAAGGAGAGAAGAAAAGAGGGAAAAAAAAGAAAAAATACAGTAGATATAATTGATCCAACAAGGAAATAATCAGTTGTACATCATACATCAGAGGGTCAGCAATAATATACGCATTGTGTGTAGAAAACAAAAACAAAGTACAGCAAAGTACAGTGTAATCACAGTCACATACTGTATATACAAAGAAGACAAGACAAAGGGTAGAGCGGGGAAAAGGGCAGAGTCAGGGAAGGGGAATGAGTGAGCTAATCGATCATATCTAAGTACAAGTATGGTTTCCATACAGTGAAGTGGTCTACACAGGAAAGCAATATCATGGTGAGTCTAGTGGGATCTGGTCTTTGTAGACTGAGGTAGATTTAAATTCCAGCCAAGAAGACCACGTTGCAACATAATCAGAATGTGTGTCTAGGACTGAATGAAGAATATCCTCCATTGTTCTATAAAATTCTATCCGCTGGAACCATGCCCATATCCTGGGGGGGGGGGGGCGGAGACTTCCAGTGGAACGGTACCACTGCCCTCGCTGCCTTATTAAGATGCTTGAGAAGGGAATGTTTATATTTTGCTAGTGGTATTGCAGTGTGGGAGAGTAACCAGAAGTCAATCTCGGTAGGAGCCTGAAACCCCAGGATTTCAGAGGAAATTTGAATAACCTGGCCCCAAAAGGTAGCAATCAGGGGGCAGTCCCATCATATATGAATAAGGGTACCTCGTTCCTTTCCACACCTCCAACACAGAGGAGACACTGAAGGAAAGAACTTATGTAGAAGGGAGGGACATCGATACCACCTAGTAAGCAATTTATACTGTTTCTATAACCTCCAAACATGTAGATCAACGGGACATAACTTCACAGTGTTTTTTCCAATTAATATGTATCCCTCGAGGTACAAGATCAGCATCCCATTTCGTACAGAAAGCAGAGTCTCCTGTGAAAAGACCATGTAGCAATATCTTATATATACCCGATATAACATGGGTGGGTTCAGAGGGTTGGGAACACATTGCTTCAAAAGGTGTGATGTCTCCTGTTAATGCAGCAGCTGTCCTGTGTGACAAAGTAAAATGACAAGTCTGGAAATAGAACCAGAAGTCAGTCGCGGGGATATCGGTGCCCTCCCTGAGTTCATCAAAAGATTTAACCTTTCCCCCGGAGAGCAAATGTGATACCCTAGTCAAGCCTGCCCGTTTCCATCTGGTGGCCGCACCTCCTCTAATACCCGGCCCAAACAGTGGGTTGTCAAGAAGCGGGAGAAGCAGGGAGTTTGACGAAGAGAGACCCAATTTATAGCGTAGGGTTCTCCATAGAGCCAAAGTGGGTCCAACAGTCAAATGCGAGAAGCGGCCAATGGTTCTAAGCTAGGGAACTGCCTGTAATTGTAGACCCGCGGACCGTCTCTCCAAGTCAACCCACTGCTTGGAGCTAGCACCAGGTCGCGATCAATCTAGGATCCTATTCAAAATCGTGGCCTGATAATATGTTGAAACCATGGGCAACTGTTGGCCCCCCTGGGCCTTCCTATACAATAAGTAGCAATGTTTGAACCTGGGCTTCCTGCCACCCCAAACAAATCAGCTAATTGCCTTGTGTGTGTCTACCAGAAACTGATGGGGGAGCTTCAAAGGGATAGTCTGGAAAAGATACAGTAACCGTGGTAGGATATTCATTTTCACAATGTTCATACGGCCTAACCAGGAAAATTTCTGTTGGAGCCACTGTGTCATTTCCTTACGCAGCTTCCGCAATAAAGGGAGGTGATTTAAAGTGACTGTAGTAGACAGGGAGGAGGGGATCAAAATGCCTAAATATTTAATGTGTGTGGGGTGCCAGGTGAAGGGAAACACAGTCCTCAGGGACGAGACTAGTTCAGTAGGGAGGGAGACATTAGGAGCCGTCGATTTTAGCATTATTAATCTTAAAATTAGATAGCACTCCAAAACGTGAAAATTCTTTCATAAGATTAGGTAATGACACAGCAGGGTTTGTAATGACCGCCAGGAGGTCGTCTGCAAACAATGCAAGTCTATGTTCATTTCCACCCACTTTCAATCCAGTGATACCAGGGTTCTGCCGAATGGCCCTAGCCAGAGCCTCCATGCAGACAACAAATATCAATGGTGACAGCGGGCATCCCTGTCTAGTCCCATTAGAGATGGTTATCGGGTAGGAGAGTATTCCGTTCACCCGCACCTGTGCCGAGGGAGCCCGGTATAACGCCAAGTTTTTTTGCAATAACACTTCTCCCAGGCCCAATCGTCGCAGTGTCGTTTCCATTAAGACCCAGTCTATACGGTCGAATGCTTTCTCAGCGTCTATGGAGAGAAGCATCATAGGAGTCTTAGCTGAGCCTGCATGGGTTTTCAGGTCAATCACTCTTATGGTGTTGTCCCTTGCTTCCCTACCTCGAACAAAGCCAACCTGGTCTGAGTGTATCACTGCTGGCAGTAACAAACACAGGCGGTTCGCAATGAGTTTGGCATACAATTTAATATCTACGTTAAGGAGGGAGATTGGCCTATAACTGGACGGTAATGATGGGTCTTTACCGTCTTTAGGAATGTGCTTCCAAGGACTGATTCGAAAAGGGGGTCTGGAGAGACAGAGTTGCAAGCACGGAGCAAAAGAGGGAGAAGTTTATCTTGAAACATTTTGTAATAAGATATGGGGAAGCCATCGGGGCCCGGACTTTTACCAGACGGGGAGCACTTCAGGGCGGACATGAGTTCGTCATTTGTAAAAGGGTCCTCAAGGGCTGAAATCGTAGCTGGGGAGAGTGACGGGAATTTAATCTCTTCTAGGAAGTCCTCTACTGCCTTCTCATGCATTGACCGTTCACACTGGGAGCGCAGTGATGTCAAATTATAGAGATCCGTATAGTAAGCATGAAAGATCTCTGCCATCTTACCGTCAGAAGCATGAGGCACACCAGAGGAATCCCTAATCTCCTTAAGATAAGTTAGGGATCTTTGGGCACGAAGAGCACGGGCAAGAAGCTTCCCAGGCTTGTTACTCCACCTATGGAATTTATGTCTGCAACAGCAAAATGCCCTGCGGGAGCCTTCATTCAGTAAACTATTTAAGGATGACCGAGCCTCTTGCAGCTCCGCTAACACATCGGAAGTTAGTGTAGATTTATGTGTGAGTTCTAGTCTTTTCATTTTAGCAAGTAGGGCGTCCCGACATTCATTTTTTTGTTTCTTGAGGAGGGAGCCCAGTTGGATGCATTTACCTCTAATCACGCATTTATGGGCTTCTCACACTGTCACTGGGGAGACCTCGTCAGTCAGATTAAGAGCAATGTAATCCTCAATAGAACTCTCTATTTGGGCCCGGCAGTCTGGGTCTCTGAGAAATCGCTCATTAAAGCGCCATTGCAATTGGCGCGGGGGAGGGTGGTGTAAAGATAGGATAAGAGTAATGGGGGCGTGGTCAGAGCCAACTATTTGTCCTATTGTGGCATCTACAAGAAAATCAAGAGATTTGTGATCCACAAAGAGATAATCAATACGGGTATAGCAATTGTGCGGGTAAGAGTAAAACGTGTAGTCTCTATATTTAGGGTGGAGCAGGCGCCAGGTGTCCTTTAGCTGGAAGTCATGTAGAATCGACTTAAAGTGTCTTATATCATTTACAGAAGATCTGGGTGCACCAGTTGAGGTATCTAGAAGAGGCTCCAATGCCCAGTTAAGGTCACCTCCTACCACTAATACCCCTTCCAAAGATTGCTCTATCAGCTCCAAAGCCTCCCTTATAAAACGGATCTGACCCTGATTAGGGAGATAAAGGTTAACAAATGTAAAAGTTTGGTCGGCAATAGTAGCCTTCACCAGCAGTCCTCTTCCATCTCCAATAGGAACTTCCGATACATCATGCAGTCTAACATGTTTGGCAAATAAAATTGCAACTCCCTTGGCCTTAGCACCTGAGAAATCATTATAATATCCCTGCGGGAAATGACGGGAGTGTAGCTTCGGAGAGGCACCTCTTTTAAAGTGCGTCTCCTGAAGGAACACCACGTCCGTGTTATCGGTATGTAGAGAGTGTAGAAGCCGTGACCTCTTTTCGGGGATGTTAAGGCCTTTCACATTAAATGATACTAACTTCAAATTAGCCATATTGGTAAGTTACCAGGGAATTGCAACCCTGCCACACCACCGTGTCACCCATATTACCCTGTTGAAAGAGTAGCCACCCATAATACCTCATCCAATTGGGAGAAGGGAGGAAGGGAAGCACAAGAGGAAAGACGGGGAGATAACGTAGACAATAAAAGACAAAAAAAACAGCTGTCAATCCAACAGCAATACTCTGCATCATTAGTCATGGGAAACCATAATCTGCCCATGATCTACAAATGTATAGCAGAGCAAGGGGGGTCGCCGTTAAATAGCATTGAAATGCAAACAAAATTATTCAGTAGATAGAGCAGCTCGAATAAAGAAGAAAACTGAACCAGATTACTACGAGAACAAGCAATGCGCTGGGAGCCAAAGGCAAAATGGCAGAAAAAGTAACAGTGACCTAGTACAAAAGTGACATAACCTAAAAACCAATAAACAAAGTACATGACTTGGCAGGAAGTGGCAGTATTGAAGCAGCCATGAGAGGCAAACAATTACCTAAACAATCGCAGACAGCAAACTATTTAACCATCAGTGGAAGGACATAGCAAAAAGAAAAAACAACATATCAAAAACACATTAAGTATGTCAAATAGTCACGTGTCCATGGAAATTGTAACTTGAGGTCTAGCCCGCCGTAGTCATTCCGTGTCATCTGTGGTAACAGTAGCAGCCGTAACGGCTTCAGTTTCCTCAAATGTGTCAGCTCGTCGTCTCCTCCTAGAATTATGGACTTTCTGCCATCGTTCTGCTTGAGGCGGAGGTGACAGTGACCGTTCAAACGGGTCCAGCCAATTAGGGAGACGCGGGGCAGGAATATCTAGGGCTGAGCAGAAGCCCTTAACACCATCATATTCCTGTAGGACAAAAAGGGTTCCTTTGTAGGTCGCTTGGATAGATAATGGGAATCCCCAGCGAAATTTGATGTTACGGTTTTTTAGTTCATCTGTGAGGGGGCGGAGTATACGCCTCTGTTGTAGGGTAGACCACGAGAGGTCCGGAAAAATTTGTATCCTATGACCATCAAAAGTAATGTCTGGTGCCCGTCTGGCTGCTTTAAGAATCTCCTCTTTCTCCTGAAAGTAGTGGAGTCTGCAGATAACGTCGCGTGGTCTATCCGTTGGTGCTCCTCTAGGACGCAAGGCCCGATGTGCCCTGTCAAACACCATATGGTAGTCGGAGTCCGCTCCCAAAAGTTCATTGAATATTTTGGTCAGAGCAGGTTCAACGTTTTGGAGTGTGACGTCTTCAGGCAATCCCCGTATTCGCAGGTTATTCCTGCGCCCCCTGTTGTCCACGTCATTGAGTCTGCTGCCCATGGCAATCAGAGAGCGTGATTGGCGAGAGATGAGATCATGGAGATCAGATATTTTAGAATCAGTCTTCGCAGAGCAATCTTCCAACGTTACCACTCTATCTGCGACATGAGTGACATCAGACTGAATGGAAGAAAGACGGGTCTGAATGGAATCCTGTATCCGTTGTTCCATGGACTGAAGGTCCTGCTGCAGGTCCTGGCGGGTGGGGAGGGACCGCAATTTGGAGAGAATGGCAGATAAATCTGAGGATTCCACTGTAGGAGAAGATGGTGCAGGGGGCCCGGGAGCCGCATTGTCTTCCATGGCTCTGGAGAGTAAGGAGGGCGATGGAGGGGCGGACGAGGTAGAATCGGACACAGGTGGCCGAAATAGTGTACGAAAAGTCTTGGCTTGGGACGAGTTGGCTGTATTATTTGACGATTTCTTGGAGTAACGTTTTTTCGGCATGAGGCATGGTGCTAAGCGTAGTCAGAAGGAATTATCGTCGAACTGAGTATCAACATACAGGCGACATATCACGTGTTCCCCTCAGCATGGCCCGGTCAGGTCATTGTAATTCAAAGTTCAGGCACCATGTTGTGAAGAGGAGAGTGTCATTGTTGCAGGATACCGGATCCTTCTGCCCGGGGTAAAAAAATTGGGTATGGGAGGGTAGCCGCCACCGTGTCGCAGTGCTAAGTGAACCCCCTCTCCAGAAGAGCAGAGACAGCAGTGGGGGAGGCCTCCGCAAACCCCCCGTTATAGTATAAGAAAGCCTGAAGGAAGGGTGTAATTCAGGGAGTCGCCGCAGGAGGGAGCTCCAGTCCCTTCAATTCAACAAGGTATGTGTAAGTGATGCTTGCTGTGTCTCCCACAGTAAAAGGGAATGCGGAGCAATGGTGCTTTATAGAGATGTGGAGGCCAAAACACTGACCAGCAAGGAAGTGCCTGGGCATTCACATGTATACCAGTCCAGTACAACCCAGAAACTTTCATTCAAATGGGCAGAGGTGTCAGTATGCCCTGTACAGGTCCCAGGGAGTGAGAGGCAGCAGTAAATAGAGGGAGGGGGGGGGGGGACAGCTGGGACACTGCACACAGCTAATCCCCAGCCTCTCAATCTTTGCAGCAGCTCAGCTGAGTATAGTGCATGGTCCCCCAGGCTCACCTTCACAGCAGGGGACGCATGCACCGCAGGTCCGTACTCCAAGATGGCCGCTGCCCGCGGATCTAGCTCCGGCCAGCAGCGTCTCGCGGGCCGCAGCACAGGGAGAGATAGGCACTTCAGGGGGGCGGCTCACGGCGGGCAAGCACTGCGGGAGTGTAGAAAGCCCCACAGGTGAGCGGGGTGCGGGTTCGCCAGCCGGGGGGGCGCGGGGTCACTGCCGGGATCGCGGAAATCGAGTCCCCGGCTTCAGGGCGGCGGGAAGGCCTCAGTCCGGGCACACAGAATCCCCAGCTCCACAGCACACCACCACCTCGCTGGGCAGGGAACACAGGCAGGGGGACCCCAGATGGTGACAAGGGGTCAGATAAACGGGGCAAATAGCAGTTTTATATAGGGTCCTCCAGGAGCTCAGAGTAACTGCTGCCTGTTAGTTAGCTGGCCAAGCCACGCCCCCGAGTTGGGGTTATCTTAACTCTAAGCCACAATCATCAAAATTATAACAAATAAAGGCTTGAAATATCTCACTTTGTATGTAATGAGTCTATATAATATATTGGTTTCACCTTTTATGTTGAATTACTGAAATAAATTAACTTTTGCACAATATTCTAATTTTCTGAGTTTCACCTGTATATTGCAAGGGGTACCATTGCTATGGGGCTGGCAACAGACCTAGGTCTAACCGTTGTCTACCAAGTATCTGTAACTGCCTGTTAAGCTATTGGTTTTGGCCATTGCCTGCCTTGAAAAGGGGGACTTATCAGCACTTATACAGTTGGCGGTCTGTCTCTCCCTCTCAGTAATGCTGTGTAATGCTCCCTCACTATATACTCCTTCTCCCGTGCTCCCATTTCACCCTCACAGGCATGGCGGAGCTAATCCGTTGCCTTGCCATTGTTAGAGAGAAACTTCTCCTTGATTACAACTTTTTATGAAATGTGTTGTGGGTGAGGCTCAAGCGCTGAGATTAGAACTGTCCCAGAAAGGGACATAGTGGTGAAATGAGAAATCTCCAGTAAGGGACATATTAAATTAGCTGCGCGTTTATCAATAGTCTCACACCTGTTGGGTTTTAAGATTTTTGGTTTCAGGGCAAGTCTAATTTTTTAGGCGCTCTGAAGAGAGTTCTCTAGAAGCATTGGGAAGGGTCACCTTATAGCGTTACTGTGGTGCCCATGGAGTTATGGCTATGCCCTTGGGTACCTGGTTATGTACAATACCTTGACAGTATTTTGTGGTCCCTGACAAAACATATTACAGACGCACTGTACAGAGTTTGGAGTCGTCTTATCTGAAATCAGTGCTTTGTGCTGTAATGTTTCAGGACACACTAATGCGATAAACCAAACATTGTGCTACATATGACCTTGATCTTGATACACAGAAGGAGTCATCTCTTCTGGGATGCGTTACAATATATAATGAATTCAGTGTCTGTGCTATTCAGAGCAGGACACAATAGAAGCATTGAGTTGTATTGTACTCAAGACGACTTGTTTTGCATTTGCTAGTCAACCCATTTTAAGTCCTTGTACTACCGTATATTCAGTATGGTTTTTGTGTGTGCTTTCCAATTCAACCATTTTATTTACAGCAGAACAATTAGAATAGCCTATGTTTTTGTCAATGTCAAGGTCCTATCTGACAGAAGTCACCATTAACGTTTCCAAAACAGTGATTATTATATGTACTGAAAGGGCAATGTTACCATTTTCATCAGTTTTAGCGAAGCATACAGAAACACAGCATGAACCTTCTTAAACATAAGGGAATAGCTTGTGAAATAAGTTATTCATACAGATTATGGGCCTATTTCAGACCTGATCGCAGCAGCAAATTTGTTCTCTAATGGGCAAAACCATGTGCACTACAGGGGGGGCAGATATAACATTTGCAGAAAGATTTAGATTTGGGTGGGTTATATTGTTTCTGTGCAGAGTAAATACTGGCTGCTTTATTTTTACACTGCAATTTATATTTCAGTTTGAACACACCCCACCCAAATCTAACTCTCTCTGCACATGTTATATCTGCCCCTCCTGCAGTGCTCATGGTTTTGCTTATTAGAGAACAAATTTGCTGCTGCGATCAGGTCTGAATTAGGTCCTATATGCACTTTGGTAAACAATACATGATGGAAAGAGGGGGCACCTTAAAGTGCGGGCCATGCAGTTTCAGAGTTTTTCAACCAGATTTATCTGGCAACTAGACCTGAAGAGCTTGGCAAAATTGTATGATTATCATTACAGGGTATTACTTAGTATTTTTTTTTATGCTGCGGGGTACACTGGGCTCCACAAGGATTGGACAATGTGGTGTAGAATAGGATCTTGATCCGAGGCACCAACAGGCTCAAAGCTTTGACTGTTCCCAGAATGCACAGCGCCGCCTCCTATATCACCCCGCCTCCCAGCACAGGAGCTCAGTTTTGTAAGTTGGTGCTGCAGTAAGCAGGCACTTAACAGAGGGGCTGCTCCAAGCAGCCCTGAGAAAAGCTTTTTTTGAAGTAAAAAGTGAAGACTTCAAGGGCAGCAGCTGTGATAAATGTCTTGTGACATTCACTGCTGCAGCTCCAGCTCTCCCCAGCAGCGCTGTACACTCCCAAGCCCTGGTTGCCGGGTACCTACAGCGGAGGCTCCAGTTTTCTTCACGTAAGACACACACAGCTGGGGCTCTCCAGGATCGCGTGGCCATGCTTCGGGAGGTGGTAAGTGGGTCCCGCTTGCGGGATCCCGGTCTTTATCGCGATCCGCCGCGGTCAGTGGGAGGCGGGCCGCGCGCGCTGGCGGTGGACACTGTGGCAGTACAGGCGATCCCACTAGATCACCAGGGCATGGGCGCAGGTCAGGTTTTCTCTCTAAACCAATTCTTATATCGCCCACAGTACCCGGTGGTTTTGCCAGCAGAGGGGATAAGGCTTAGACCTGAAGCCCCTCCCCCAGCCCCAGGGCGCCATTTCTAGCAAGTGTTCCCGCCCTGGAGCTGCATATCTGTCTTTTCCTCACTCCCTGTCAGTGTCTGCGGAGCCATTATCCCTCAGCTCACTGTTCCTGGGACTGCTTGGGCAAATCCTCCTATATAAAGCCGCCTGGTTGTCAGCACTGTGCCTTTACATGACACTTAAGTATTCTACCTGCCTTTTTAGTCAGTGTTAGAAAGAAAGAGTGCACTTAGTCAGGGGTTTATAGTACAATTACCCCGTGATATACATCCAGTTCTTACTGTGTACTGTTATATCTATTGTTATATAGCTGTGTAAGCTAGTCCAGTGCAGTATTATTGTCTGTAATAACCTCTGCATTGTACAAACTGTGACTTTCTGTGTGTGCATTTGATAGCTGAGTGGTGTCCATTTCGTGTCTTTCACTCATCTTGCTATCTTTATATTCCATAACCTGAGTGGGCTTGGTGCGTCAGGTGTTATCTAATATAGGATTTTCACAAAGATATACTGTATTACGTATTTTTCTCTGTGATTTAGTCACCATATCTCTCCTTTATCTCTGCTAGTGCTGATTACACTGCGCAGGGGTTTGGGTTTAGAGGTATAGTGCTGCTGATAATTGTACTGTGTTACCTCATACTGCACGTTATATCATCTCTGCTTCTGAGGGTAACGGTTCTGAGGCGGAACACACTGCTGGTGTTGCTGAAGCCACAGACAAATATGAGGAGAATATAGCAGCTGTGGGCTCTGGTTCTGGGGGCTCCTTGCCCCCCAGTGGGACTGTGGCAGCGGAAGCACATACTGACCCACCGTGGGCCGCTTTTTCCACACTTCTGCATACGCTAGTTCATAAACTAACACCCCCTATGGGACCCCCAATGCCGGTACAACCGTATGTGGTCCCTGCAGCTAACCCGCCATGGGCGGACGATTTATCTGCTCAATTAAAGAAGTTGAACCAGTCCTTGACTACTAAAAACTCTGACCAACGCTCGCCTAAGTCCAAGAGGTCCTGTAAGCGAGCGCTTGTCTCCTCACAATCCACTGACGTCACTGACACCTCGTCTGATGAAGACTGCACATATACTAACCCCACAGGTTCTGACTCAGATACGGCTGATGGGGAGGGTAGTTCACATGTGGATGTTCCTGATCTTTTGGAGGCTATTAAGTTAATTCTGCAGATTACGGATGATCCTGAGCCATCCGTTCCTCCTAAGAAACCAGATAGGTTCAAGCATCAGAAGGAGGTTAAACAAGTTTTACCTCACTCTGATCACCTAGTGGATATATGTCAGGAACCCTGGAAAAACCCGGGTACGACGTTTGTGCCTCAAAAGAAGATGCTGGCTCGCTATCCCCTCGCGCCTGAGCTGTCTAAGAATTGGGAAACGCCTCCTCCAGTGGACATGTGGCTAGAACGGTGGTTTCCTCAGCTCTACCTGTCACTACCGTCACGTCTCTAAAGAGCCTACGGATAAACGTGTGGAGGGTTGTCTGAAAGCGATTTACACCCTCATGGGTGCTGCACAAAGGCCCACTATTGCAGCTACATGGGCTGCAGAGGCTATTGAAGCATGGGCCTTGGAGTTAGAAGCTGAAATCTCCTCTGACCAAGCTAGACAATGCTTGTCATATATTGTCACAGCTTCTCAATATATTAAAGAGGCGGCTTCTGATGCCGGTATCCTAGCAGCCAAGGCCTCTACTACGTCAGTCCTGGCTCGCCGGATATTGTGGCTGAAATCCTGGTCTGTGGATCTGGACTCTAGAAAAACCCTGGAGGTACACCCTTTCAAGGGAGATAATCTGTTTGGGGAGGACTTAACCAAGATTGTGGCTGACTTGGCTACTGCCTGTCTGCCTAATACCGCTCCTTCTGTGTCGAAGGCTAAAGGTATGTTCTTTCGCCCCTTTCGTCCTTCAGGTAAAGCAAAAGGTCAGGCGTACCATAAGCAGGCCCGCACTTCCAAACCTGGTAAGCCGAAGCCCAAACTAGCCTGGGCTGCCCGTCAGCCAGCTGCCAAGACCGATGAGCCTGCCGCATGATGGGGCGGGCCTCCCCCTGGGGGATCCCAGGGTTGGGGACCGGCTTCTAGGATATACCCAGGAATGGTTGAAGACCACTTCAGATGCCTGGGTACGGGAAGTCGTCACTCCAGGTTACGCCATAGCTTTCAAAAACCGACCCCCTCATCGATTTTGCCAGACAGACGTCCCTTTAGACCAGACAAAGACAAAAACTCTTCACTCGGTGGTACAGACCCTCCTGGATACAGGAGTTGTAGTACAAGTGCCTCTTGCTCAGAGGGACCAGGGGTACTATTCTCCGCTGTTTCTAGTCCCGAAACCGAATGGGTCCTCCCGGCCCATTCTCAACCTCAAGGCATTGAACAGGTTTGTGAAGATTTCCAAGTTCCGTATGTAAACTCTTCGCTCTATAGTTCTGGCCTTGGAACCTGGGGACTACATGGTCTCCCTGGACATACAGGATGCTTACCTGCATATTCCTATAGCACTGTCACATCAACAATACATGAGGTTTGCTATTGGCAACGTCCATTACCAGTTTCGGGCATTACCTTTTGGTTTGACAACGGCTCCGCGAGTCTTCACCAAAGTTATGGCGGTGATGACGGTGGTACTCCGCCGTCAAGGGGTCAGGATACTGCCGTATCTGGACGACTTATTAATTCTGGCAAATTCCCCAGATCTTCTCCTGCGTCATCTGGATATGACGGTCCGGTTTCTACAAGCCCACGGGTGGCTCATCACCTGGAAGAAATCCTCCCTGGTCCCTGCTCCGAGCATGGTGCACCTGGGAGCGCTGTTGGACACTCACAATCAGAGGTTGTTCTTGTCTCAGGAGAAAGTCCTGAAGCTTCATGACAGGATTCGTGGCTTCCTTTCTCGTCCGCAAGTGTCGATACATTCGGCAATGCAGGTGCTGGGCCTCATGGTATCGGCATTCGACATGGTGGAGTATGCTCAATTCCACTCTCGCCCCCTCCAGAGGCTGATTCTAGCCGAGTGGGACGGCCTGCCTCACCGGATCAGATCTCAAATGATCTTATTGACTCCGGAGGTCCGTCTGTCGCTGCTTTGGTGGCTCCGGGACCAACAATTGTGCAGGGGTCGTCCCTTCTGGATATCCAACTGGGTCCTGTTGACGACAGATGCCATTCTAAGAGGTTGGGACGCGGTGCTGGAGCAGCGCTCCCTTCAGGGTCGGTGGACCAAGGAGGAATCTCTCCTCTCGATCAACATTCTGGAGTTGCGGGCGGTCTTCAATGCGTTGAACCTGGCCCAGCATTTAATTCAGAACCGTCCTGTTCAAGTACAGTCGGACAACGCCACCACAGTGGCTTACATAAATCATCAAGGCGGCACTTAAAGCCGTTTGGCAATGAAGGAAGTCTCACGGATTCTACGTTGGGCGGTACGCCATCTACCGACCATATCGGCAATATTCAATCCAGGAGTCCTGAATTGGGAAGCGGACTTTCTCAGTCGTCAGGACGTACATGCCGGCGAGTGGGGCCTCCATCCAGAAGTGTTTCAACTCCTAGTGGAAAAGTGGGGTCTTCCAGATGTAGATCTGATGGCGTCTCGACACAATCACAAGGTTCCGGTCTTCGGAACAAGGACAAGGGATCCTCAAGCAGCATTCGTGGATGCGCTGGCAGTGCCATGGAGGTTTCGGCTGCCGTACGTGTTCCCTCCGGTGTCACTCCTGCCCAGGGTAATTCGGAAGTTCAAGCAAGAAAGAGGAAATCTGCTTCTCATAGCTCCGGCGTGGCCCAGACGGCACTGGTTCTCAGACCTGCAAGGCCTATCGTCGGACCGTCCACTTCAACTTCCACAATGCCCAGACCTCCTCGTTCAGGACTTCTGTGTCTACCAGGACCTAGCCCGGCTATCTTTGACGGCGTGGCTCTTGAAGCTTCCGTCTTGAGGGCTAAGGGTTTTTTGAAGAGGTCATTAAAACTATGTTGCGGGCCCGGAAACCGGCTTCTGCTCGGATTTATCATAGGGTCTGGCATTCCTACTTTGTTTAGTGTGTATCTAACAATTATGACGCTTCCAAGTTTAGTACAGCCAAACTTTTGGCTTTTCTGCAGCAAGGCCTAGATTTAGGCCTGCGTCTGGCCTTCCTCAAGGTTCATATTTCTGCCTTGTCTGTGTGGTTTCAGAGAAAAATTGCGACTTTACCTGATGTTCATACTTTCACTCAGGGTGTGTTGCGTATCCAACCTTCCTATGTCCCGCCTGTGGTTCCTTGGGACTTGTCGGTGGTTTTGGAGGCGTTGCAGGAGCCTCCATTTGAACCCCTGGTTCAGCTGAACTTAAGTGGCTTTCCCTTAAGGTGGTGTTCTTGCTGGATATTGCCTCTACTAGAAGAGTGTCGGATCTGGGTGCCTTGTCTTGTAGTTCCCCATATCTGATTTTTCACCGTGACCGGGCGGTTCTTAGGACTCGTCCCGGATATTTACCTAAGGTGGTTTCTTCGTTCCACCTTAATCAGGAGATTGTGGTTCCGGCCTTTGTCTCTCCTGATTTGTCTCCCAAAGAGTGGTCTTTGGATGTGGTACGGGCTCTTCGTATCTATGTGAAGAGAACTGCTTCTATTCGAAAATCTGATTCTCTTTGTTTTTGTTTGGATTTCACAAACGTGGCTGGCCTGCTCACAAGCAGACCCTGGCCAGATGGATTAGAATGGTGATTGCAGATGCTTATGTGAGGGCTGGTCTGTCAGCTCCTGCTCACATTACGGCCCATTCTGTTGGACCTTCTTGGGCGGCCCAACGTGGTGCGACCCTTGATCAATTGTGCAAGGCGGCTACGTGGTCCTCAGGGAACACGTTCATAAGGTTCTATGCCTTCGATACTGCCGCTTCCCAGGATGCTTCCTTTGGACGCCGGGTTCTTGTGCCCGCTACAGTGCATCCCCTCCCATAAGGAACTGCTTTAGGACATCCCCATTGTCCAATCCTTGTGGAGCCCAGTGTACCCCGCAGCAGAAAATGAGTTTTATGGTAAGAACTTACCTTTGTTAAAACTCTTTCTGCGAGGTACACTGGGCTCCACAAGGCGCCCACCCTGACGCACTTAGCTTCTTTGGGTTGGTATGGCATTAGCAGCTGACACTTCTCCTGTCATGAGTGTTGTGTATGTGGCTACTAACCGTTGTCGTCTCTCTTCCTGCTACTGCATTGGGCTGGTTAACTAAAAACTGAGGGGTAAATGTATGAAGGAATAATAAGAGTGGAGAAGTGAGCTAGTGGAGAAGTTGCCCATGGCAACCAATCAGCTGCTCTGTATAATTTTATAGTATGCACATTATAAATGTTACTTCAATGCTGATTGGATGCCATGGGCAACTTCTCCACTGGCTCACTTCTCCACTCTTATCACTGCTTCATACATTTACCCCTGAGCTCCTGTGCTGGGAGTTGGGGTGATATAGGAGGCGGCGCTGTGCATTCTGGGAACAGTCAAAGCTTTGAGCCTGTTGGTGCCTCGGATCAAGATCCTATTCTACACCCCATTGTCCAATCCTTGTGGAGCCCAGTGTACCTTGCAGAAAGAGATGTAACAAAGGTAAGTTCTTACCATAAAACTCGTTTTTGTTTTGTTTTTTACATTATTTTTATTGGATATCTGTAACAGTAGCGAATTGTCCATTTCACCATTCTCTTCCCATGCTTCATCAATGTTTGTGTGGGTTTCCAGCCAGGATGGAAAACATGCTAGTGCAGTGATTCTCAAACTGTGTGCCGCGGCACCCTGGTGTGCCTTGGGACACTTGCAGGGGTGCTTTGGATTGGTGGTCCAGGAATAATTCAGATTATTTCTGGTAAACGTAATAGCCACGACCAGTGCTGGTGGCTATCATTCATAAAATGATGACAGACAGAAGCAAATCTTGTCCCTCACCACATAACTGAACCTATGGATGACACACAAACACAATTGATGTAATTTCATATTTCTTTCTAAAATTCTCAATAAGAAAGTTAAAGCTAGGGGTGCTTTGAAAAGAAAAGTCTGATATTCTAGGGCACCGTGATTCAAAAAAGTTTGGGAACTACTGTGTTAGTGGGTTAATTGGCTGCTAACTAGATTGACCCTAGTGTCTGGAATTTAGAGGGGATGTATTAACGCAGTGCTCAATCCATAGTACTAGTTTTGAGACCCTAAGCAAGATATAACACGTACTGTAAATTATGAAGCGCTAGTTTTCCACAGTTCATGTAAAAATATATTTCTGAAATCTTTTTCCGCTAGGTAATATTGATTAATGGCTTAAACGTTACTTATTAGAATAGACATAAAACTGTCACTAAGCTGTTTGAATGCAATCAACTCGAATTGTAATAAGTCTGAGTTATGACGTTTTTAATTCTTAAGCATTATTTTAGCAGCTTTTCACCAATACTTTGTATTTAAACTATGATTTATTTTGTTTAAATTTCTAGGTATTTGAAAACAGATTAAAATCATTCATCAGATATGGTGAGTATAAAAGTATGTACGGTGGTTCTGAAGTTTGGGTCTTGAGTCTTAAGAGTGGTTCATTTGTACATAAGGCCTGGTTCAGAGACGCAGCAGCGATGTGAAAATAAGCTAATGCAGCAGTAGGCATCGGAGAGGAAAAAGACTACTTCTGCCGGCATTGCAGACACGAGTGCTGCATCCTAAGATGCAGCATTGGATCATTTGCGAGGCCATCTGAGTAAGCATGAGGTTAATACACAGAAATGGCAAGTTGGTCAGGTAAATGTAAAAGTCCATTACAGATGCTTGCAAAGTTGGGGTTAATCTGGACAAGAAAAAAAACTCAGAAATCCTCCAGAACACTATAATGGAACAGCAAACGGGATTTGCATCCTATATGATAGTAGAAATACAGAGATCACAATTACATGTATTTGCAAAGATATGATTAAGCCACATTTATGTATTTCTAAATGGAGATCTAACTCACTTGGAGGCACTTCAAGATCCTTCAAATGGTATTACAGGGATCAGCATGCCCTCCAATTACTGATCCCACACTTGCCTCCCAGATCCATGAGGTGGTAAGATGCAGACCCTGGCCTCTGCACTCACAGAAAACAGGGGGTGACTTATCCCAATTTTCCGGATTGCTGTCCAACACCACCTACTCCCTACCTCCAAATGGCAAAAGCCTGTCAATCAGGCTACAGTTCAGAGGGCACGGTGTGCGACTATACAGGACCTGTTCTGCACAGGCACCCCACCATTGCTTTGCATACATGTCCGATTTAGGTGCATAGCTAACGAACATCCTGCTTAAATATCCAGTGTTTTTTTGTTTGTTTTTTAAGTAAGGTGGGGGGACTGAGATATTTTTGAGTTCAAGACTACAGCTGTGATGTGAGTATTAAGTATACAACTCCAGAAGGTTCTCAAGGTCTTGGGCTAATCATTAATCGACGCTGCTGAAAACAAGGTGTCTCTCTCTATCTCATGGTGACACCTGTCACTCTTCATTTATACATTGCTGTGTACTATTTTTTGTTTTTGCTACTTTACTATGATTCCTTCAGCATTCAGCTAAATTATCAATTATGATTTAAGCTGTACAAGATTAAAACACATGTTTAACCTTTATGCAGTCTTCATTAGTTGTTTGTTTGTTTTCCTAACAGGGTAATGTTTTAATTTTCACTTGTATATACATCTGTAACTGCCCTCATACTAGGCTAGGAGTATCTCACAGAACTGCAAACTGATAATCACTGGGAAAATGGCCACCACACCATTCTCCCAGAGACTCGGTGATGCGCACTAGACTCTGGGACAGAGCTATGGTCCCCTTGTGACCCTAGTGCCCAGAGTCAACAGCGCAGACTGCTAGATAGGAGGAGGCCCAGATGGAGCCTGCACATGGGCCGCCTCCTCTCTAGAAGTGCCCCTGCCTGTTGTATTAGATTTTTCATGGTTAAATTCTAATAAAGAACCCATATATTAGAATACAAATAATTTAAAAACTAGATATAAGTGCATTTGATTTATGTCTGATGTAAACTATATGCAGGCTCACCCCTGCATATGGATGTAAATCAGTTATTGGTGCAGTTCTGTTGATTGTAAATTCCATCCAATATGTGTTCAGCTCCACATGAGGCAATATGTGTTTTCTGTATTTCTAATATTATACCATTTGTAGGTCATAACAGACAGTATGGACTTCATTGGCTATTGATAGCAGAGGGCAATAAAGTAAACTTAAGTCCATTTCCTTGAGGCCAACCACAAAGATCATCTGAAACTTTAATGGCCAATTCAAGCCTGACTGTAGGACCATTCTGAACAATATAATTTCACCTCCCTATATGCAACAGGAAGCAAGGTTCAGTTTTCCCACAGAATACATGTCTTTCCAAACTCCCATGTGAGCATCATCTACTCCTGTATTCTTGTGAGACTGGAACTCATTTACTGCTCAATATAAATTACAAAACAACATTATAAAGTGGCCTTTTCTTTGCATTCAAATTATGTGCATTACAATGAGGAAACACACTGTAATGTGGCCAAAACCTGACTCTGGAGCATTTCCAGTTTTCTGCCAAATGTTTTAATTGTGTGAAAAAACACATTTTATTCAACTGCATATGATACTATTTTACAGCTGCAGAAGCAGATGTGGTTTGGGGTTTTTCTTACTGGTCCCAAGTGATAGCCAGGAAGTTTGTTTTGGCTGCTTAGATGTATGGGAAGTTATAATGATGTTTGTTATATGTTAGAATTAAGTTTTTTTGTTTTTTTTGTGTGTGTGTGTGTGTGTGTGTGTGTGTGTGTGTGTGTGTGTGTGTGTGTGTGTGTGTGTGTGTGTGTGTGTGTGTGTGTGTGTGTTGTTTTTTTAATATACCTAACATTCCAAAATTAGGCTGATTAAAGCTGGATAAGGAAGCTATGTTTTGTGTTTCTTTGTTGAAACACTTGCTACATCTTTAGTAGTTAAGTTGTTTGTATTTTATTTATTGTATATAAAATAATTATCAATGAATAAAAAAATAAAAAAAAAATAGACACTGGGGGGCTTTTAATTCTAGGTAAAGTACTGCCGGACATTGCTGCAATGCCTGTCTGCACACACCTCATTTCATCTTGCATCTCTATAGGGTGTGATGGAAAACTCAAGTGGTGGATGCAATGTGATGTTCCGTATCGGAACATCATGTCAGTGCTAAGGAATAAAATTCCACAGCGCCCCCCCCCCCCCCCCCCCCCAGTTGAGAGCTTAATTAATAAATGGCCGTATCAGATTCCTTATTATTATGTCTTTAACACCTGTACAGGTTTGAAAAATGAATTTGATGTTATCACTGACCACCAATTGAAGTGTTACTGATGAAAGTAATTACGGATTACAGCAGGGCTCGACAATTCCTAGGAGCCAGGTCGCCATAGCCCCTAGATTTTGCTGCCTAGTAACCAGATTATGCAGCGAGGGAGGAAGCCGATCCTTGTCAGCCCCAGCAGAGATTTGTGGGCATGCCTGTATTGCTGCAGCCATTTCATGCACAGGAGTGCATGTGTTGAGTGTTCACCTTGGCCTGTTCTGACTGCTGTTCCTGTTTGTCCCGGTCTGCACTGTCTGCTGTCTCCAAACTCCAGCTGCATAGAGCTCATGGGTTAGAGCAGGGATGGGGAACCTTCGGCCCTCCAGCTATTGTTGAACTACACATCCCAGTATGCCCTGCAGCAGTTTTAGCATGGCCAAGATAGCTGACAGCATTACAAAGAGTCACCCTGACTCACTGAATGCTGCTGCCAGCACTGCGCCCGCCGCCAGACAGTACCCCAGTCTGTACATTGAAGTCCTGTCCGGAGCGGGATGATGGGTCACTCGCCCCTCTACTCCTGAGCGCCTCCTCCCCCCAGAGTGGTGCTGAGTGATGCGAAGGGGAGGAAGAGCAGCTCTTCACTCAACTCTGAGGACGGGCCGGCCGGAGGGGGAGGTAGGGCTACACTCATAGCTCCTCCCCTTTCCTGCTGTGACTTAAGGCACCAAATGCGTGACCACAACGGCTGCACAATGTAGCCCTGGGACTCAGCAGCAGCTATTCTTGGCTGCCTGAAAAGTGCACCCCTGTATCCATTTATACTGCAGTGCATTCCCGGATGCCAGAGGATGAGACTGGAGGGGGAGCCGAGCTGCCGGGAGGAAAGCAGGTAACCACCAATGGTAGGGAGCAGACTACAAATTATAGGGAAGTGGGAAGTCGAGGCACAATATGTACACACCCGTGCCCCAGGGTCTCCTCTCATCCCATTAAAGTGGTGTCTGTCAGTAAGTTTGAGTGTGTGTGTCAGTAAGTAGTGTCAGTAAGCAGTGTCTGTGTCAGTAAGTGTATCTATGTTGTGTGTTTCAGTAAGTAGTGTCTAAGGCAGTGTGTGTGTGTGTGTGTCAGTAAGTTGTATCGGTCAGTAAGGAGTGTCTGTCCGTAAGTATGTATGTGCCAGTAAGGTGTATCTGTGTTAATAAGGTGTCAGTAAGTAGAATATTTGTCAGTAAGGGGTGTCTCGGTAAAGGGTTCCATGTCGGTGTGTTTGTGTCAGTAAGTTGTATCTGTGTCAGTAAGTATGTATGTGCTAATAAGTTGTGTGTGTCAGTAAGTATAATCTATGTCAGTGAGGGTGTCTGTGTTAAGTTGTATCTGTCAGTAATGAGTGTCTGTCAGTATGCGCTGTCGGCAAGTGTGTCTCGGTGTGTTTGTATCAGTAAGTGGAATCTGTGTCGGTAAGGGGGGGGGGGGGGGGGGTGTCAATACGATGTGCCTGTCATTAGGTATGTATGTGCCAAAAAGTGGTATCTGTTAGTAATACCCCTTTCACACCGCCAATGGAAACGGGTCCTTCCTGGGTGGGATCCAGCATTGGACGCTGCTGCTGGCTTCCCCGACCCAGCAATATGCCGGGCTGGTTGCCATAGTAGTGGGGGGCGGAGGCGGCGCTGGGAGATGAGATCATTTACCGGTAAATCTATTTCTCGTAGTCCGTAGTGGATGCTGGGCGCCCGTCCCAAGTGCGGACTTCTTCTGCAATACTTGTATATAGTTATTGCTTAAATAAGGGTTATGTTGTGGTTGCATCAGGGTTGATCTGATGCTCTGTTGTTGTTAATACTGTTAACTGGGTATGTTTATCACAAGTTATACGGTGTGATTGGTGTGGCTGGTATGAGTCTTGCCCTGGATTCCAAAATCCTTTCCTTGTACTGTCAGCTCTTCCGGGCACAGTTTCTCTAACTGAGGTCTGGAGGAGGGACATAGAGGCAGGAGCCAGAGCACACCAGAATCTAAATTCTTTCTAAAAGTGCCCTGTCTCCTGCGGAGCCCGTCTATTCCCCATGGTCCTTACGGAGTCCCCAGCATCCACTACGGACTACTAATAGATTTACCAGTAAGTAAAATCTTGTTTTCTGTGAGGTTATTGAAGAACTTTAAATGCTTGAACCTTTTTGTTTATTTATTCCTTTGTGATTTGCATTGTGTGTGTGCTGGCGTTAACATACCCAGCACAGTAGTATACTTCCTTCTACACAAATGGAGGCAATTGTACTTCAGATTGTAAATTTATAAAACCATTAATAATCCACCTTTGTAGGATTAATTATATGTATATAATATTATCCACATGTTGGTGTGGTCTCAAATAGTGAAAACAACAGTGCATAAAGCTGACCAGATAATAGCTTCCTCCCCTCAATAACCAGTAACCACTCTTCCTTAACGCCCAAGGTGCCAAGGAAGATACCTTAGGCAGACAGCAGCTGACAATAGTGCCAACTTGCTTAGCGGTTTTACTGATGTCATTACGTTTCATTTTATAAAGCTTTTGCTCTGCATATATCAAACACAATGATATCTGCTGAGGAAAGATTTCTGCTTCCAACCACAGTGGAAGCTGCTCAAATCAATCTGGCAGTCCTTTTCAGGTGCATGACAGGGAGGGGTCAACAAGAGGACGTCATGTTAGAAGCCAAATGGCAGTTGGCCTATATCTGTATTACAGTTTATGGAATATACCAGGTCTGGGTAGATCCCATGTAGACATGGGATTATAATATCCCATGTGAAAGAAATGCTGTGGGCACCTAACATTTGGGAGCTTTTTCTGTGAATGTGGTGGAATTTCCCTAGCTCCGTAATACAGTAGGTCCTGCCTGCTCCTAGTTTTATCTTAATGGCTTCTGAATTCTACATTATTATTTTCTCTAACGTCCTAGTGGATGCTGGGGACTCCGTAAGGACCATGGGGAATAGACGGGCTCCGCAGGAGACTGGGCACTCTAAGAAAGATTTAGTAATACTGGTGTGCACTGGCTCCTCCCTCTATGCCCCTCCTCCAGACCTCAGTTAGAATCTGTGCCCGGCCAGAGCTGGGTGCTTTTAGTGGGCTCTCCTGAGCTTGCTAATAAGAAAGTATTTTAGTTAGGTTTTTTATTTTCAGAGAGCTTCTGCTGGCAACAGACTCTCTGCTACGTGGTACTGAGGGGAGAGAAGCCAACCTACTAACTGCGGCTAGGTTGCGCTTCTTAGGCTACTGGACACCATTAGCTCCAGAGGGATCGAACACAGGACCTGACCTTGTCGTCCATTCCTGGAGCCGCGCCGCCGTCCCCCTCGCAGAGCCAGAAGACAGAAGCCGGCAGAAGCAAGAAGACATCGAAATCGGCGGCAGAAGACTCCTGTCTTCACATGAGGTAGCGCACAGCACTGCAGCTGTGCGCCATTGCTCCCACATTACACCCACACACTCCGGTCACTGTAGGGTGCAGGGCGCCCTGGGCAGCAATTAAGTACCTCCTGGCAAAAGCAGCATATATACAGTTGGACACAGTTATATGCATGAGCCCCCGCCATTAATTTTACACAAAATCGCGGGAGAAGCCCACCGCTGAGGGGGCGGGGCCTTCTGCCTCAGCACTCACCAGCGCCATTTTCTCTCCACAGCTCCGCTGAGAGGAAGCTCCCCAGGCTCTCCCCTGCACGATAGAGAGGGTGGAAAAGAGAGGGGGGACACATAAATTTGGCGTAAAAACAATATATACAGCAGCTACTGGGTTAACACTAAGTTACTGTGTGATTCCTGGGTCATATAGCGCTGGGGTGTGTGCTGGCATACTCTCTCTCTGTCTCTCCAAAGGGCCTTGTGGGGGAACTGTCTTCAAATAGAGCATCCCCTGTGTGTGTGGTGTGTCGGTACGTGTGTGTCGACATGTCTGAGGTAAAAGGCTCCCCTAAGGAGGGGAGAGAGCAAATATGTGTGAGAGGGTGTCTCCGTCGACAACGCCGACACCTGTTTGGATATGTGTAAGTGCTGAGGTGAATTTATTGCACAAAAGATTAGAGAACAGACAGGAAATCTACCCATGTCTGTCCCTATGTCACAGAGACCTTCAGAGTCTCACAATGCTCACTATCCAAAATAATAAACACTGATATCGACACGGAGTTTGACTCCAGTGTCGACTACGATAATGCAAAGTTACAGCCAAGATGGCTGAAAGGTATTCAATATATGATTATTGTAATAAAAGATGATTTGCATATCACTGATGACTCAATTGTCCCTGACACAAGGGTACACATGTTAAGGGGAAGAAAGCTGAGGTAAATTTCCCTCCTCTCATGAGGAAAAAGAGCGTGAATCTCCAGACAAGAGACTGCAGCTTCCCACAAAAAATTCTCAGGCAGTATCCTTTCGCCACTAAGGCCAGGATGTGATGGGAATCTTCCCCTAGGGTGTCCCGTTTGCACAGAAGGTAGCACTAGCTATTCTCAGGGATCCTGCAGATAGCGTGCACATTCTAGTATACTACTCAGACCGGCGATTGTGTCGGCATGGGTTTATAGCGCTGTGGCAGCGTGGACAGGTACCTTATCAGCAGAGATTGAGACCCTAGTATGCATATAGATATATATATGTATATATATATATATATATATATATATATATAAAAGATGCTGTCTTAAGTGATAGGTGTATATATATACAAAACATGCCCAAAGAGACATGAGTATACTGGGTCCTAGAGTCAAAGCTATGTCGATTTCTGCTTGACGTGTCCTGTAGAATATGCAATGGACAGATAATGCCGACTTAAGAGGCATGTGGAAGGCTGAGGATTGTGTGGAGAAGGGTTCTCGGACCTGGTCTCCACAGCTATAGCTGGTAATTCTGATATTTTGCCTTATATCCTGCACAGCCTAGGAAAGCACGACATTATCAAATGCAGCCTTTCGAATAAAGAAACAAGAAAGTCCGAGGTGCGTCCTTTCTTGCCAGAGGCGGGGGCAGAGGAAAGAAGCTACACAAAACAGCTAGTTCCCAGGAACAGAAGTCCTCCCCGGCCTCTACAAAAATCCACCGCATGTCGCTGGGGCTCCACAGGCGGAGCTAGGCCCGGTGGGGGCACGTCTTCGTAAGTTCAGCCACAAGTGGGTTCACTCCCTGTTAGATCCCTGGGCAATAGATATTGTGTCTCAGGGATGCAAGCTAGACTTTGAGAAGATGCCCCCTCACCGACTTCCCTGCCGGCTTCCCCCCACGAGAGGGAAACAGTGTTAACTGCAATTCATAAATTGTATCTTCAACAGGTGGTGGTCAAGGTTCCTCTCCTTCAACAAAGAGGGGGTTATTATTCGATCATGTTGTAGTCCCGAAACCAGACGGTTCGGTCGGACCCATATTGAATTTAAAATCCCTGAACATATACCTGAAAGGGTTCAAGTTCAAGATGGAATCGCTAAGAGCGGTTATTGCAAGCCTGAAAGGGAGAGATTTTATGGTGACTCGGGACATAAAGGATGCATACCTTCATGTCCCCATTTATCCACCTCATCAGGCGTACCTCAGAATTGCGGTACGGGATGGTCATTACCAATTTCAGACGTTGCCGTTTGGTCTCTCCACGGCCTTGAGAATATTCACCAAGGTAATGGCGGAAATGATGGTGCTCCTGCGGAAGCAAGGTGTCACTATTATCACGTACTTGGACGATCTCCCGATAAAAGCGAGATCAAGAGAGCAGTTGCTGAACAGCGTATTACTTTCTCTGGAAGTGAAACGGCAACACGGCTGGATTCTATATATTCCAAAGTCGCAGTTGGTTCTTACAGCTCATCTGCCTCTCCTAGGCATGATCCTAGACACAGACCAGAAAAGTGTTTATCTCCCGATAGAGAGAGCTCGTGACACTGGTCAGGAATCTATTAAAACCAAAACAGGTGTCAGTGCATCACTGCACTCGAGTCCTGGGAAGGAAGGTGGCATCATTCGAGGCCATTCCCTTCGGCAGGTTCCATACGAGGACCTTCCAATGGGACTTACTGGACAAGTGGTCCGGATCACATCTTCGGATGCATCGGTTAATCACCCTATCCCCCAGAGCCAGGGTGTCTCTCCTGTGGTGACTGCAGAGTGCTCACCTTCTCGAAGGTCGCAGATTCGGCATTCAGGACTGGGTCCTGGTGACCACGGATGCAAGCCTCCAAGGGTGGGGGGCAGTCACACAGGGAAGAAATTTCCAGGGGCTGTGGTCAAGGCAGGAGACTTGCCTTCACGTCAATTTCCTGGAACTAAGGGCAACGCCCTAAGTCAAGCGGAGACCCTGCTTCACGACCAACCGGTTCTGATCCAGCCAGACCGCAGTGGCTCATGTAAACCGCCAAGGCGGCACAAGGAGCAGGGTGGCGATGGTAGAAGCCACCAGAATTCTTCGCTGGGCGGAGAATCACGTAAGCGCACTGTCAGCAGTGTTCATTCCGGGAGTGGACAACTGGGAAGCAGACTTCCTCAGCAGGCACGACCTCCACCCGGGAGAGTGGGGACTTCATCAAGAAGTCTTCACGCAGATTGCAAATCGATGGGAACTGCCACAGGTGGACATGATGGCGTCCCGCCTCAACAAAAAGCTAAAAAGGTATTGCGCCAGGTCAAGGGACCCTCAGGCGATAGCTGTGGACGCACTAGTAACACCGTGGGTGTTCCAGTCGGTCTATGGGTTTCCTCCTCTTCCTCTCATACCAAAGGTGCTGAGAACTGTAAGAAAAAGAGGAGTGAGAACAATACTCATTGTTCCGCATTGGCCAAGAAGGAGTTGGTACCCGGAACTTCAAGAAATGCTCACAGAGGACCCATGGCCTCTGCCTCTCAGACAGGACCTGTTGCAACAAGGGCCCTGTCTGTTCCAAGACTTACCGCGGCTGCGTTTGACGGCATGGCGGTTGAACGCCGGATCCTAGCGGAAAAAGGCATTCCGGATGAAGTTATTCCTACGCTGATAAAGGCTAGGAAGGACGTGACCGCAAAGCATTATCACCGTATATAGCAAAAATATGTTGCTTGGTGTGAGGCCAGGAAGGCCCCTACAGAGGAATTCCAGATGGGTCGATTCCTGCACTTCCTACAGTCAGGAGTGACTATGGGCCTAAAATTAGGGTCCATAAAGGTCCAGTTTTCGGCCCTGTCCATTTTCTTTCAAAAATAACTGGCTTCACTGCCTGAGGTTCAGACGTTTGTTAAGGGAGTGCTGCATATTCATCCCCCTTTTGTGCCACCAGTGGCACCTTGGGATCTTAACGTGGTGTGAGGTTTCCTGAAATCCCACTGGTTTGAGCCACTTAAGACCGTGGAGCTAAAGTATCTCACGTGGAAAGTATTCATGCTGTTGGCCTTCGCTTCGGCTAGGCGTGTGTCAGAATTGGCGGCTTTGTCATGTGAAAGCCCCTATCTGGTTTTCCATATGGACAGGGCAGAATTGCGGACTCGTCCGCAATTTCTGCCACGGGTGGTGTCATCTTTTCATTTGAACCAACCTATTGTGGTGCCTGCGGCTACTTGTGACTTGGAGGATTCCAAGTTGCTTGACGTAGTCCGGGCTTTGAAGATTTAGGTAACCAGAACGGCTGGAGTCAGGAAGACTGACTCGCTGTTTATCCTGTATGCATCCAACAAGCTGGGTGTTCCTGCTTCAAAGCAAACTATTGCTCGCTGGATTTGTAACACGATTCAGCAGGCTCATTCTGCGGCTGGATTGCCGCATCCAAAATCGGTGAAAGCCCATTCCACAAGGAAGGTGGGCTCTTCTTGGGCGGCTGCCCGAGGGGTCTTGGCATTACAGCTTTGCCGAGCTGCTACTTGGTCGGGTTCAAACACATTTGCAAATTTCTACAAGTTTGATACCCTGGCTGAGGAGGACCTTGTGTTTGCACATTCGGTGCTGCAGAGTCATCCGCACTCTCCCGCCCGTTTGGGAGCTTTGGTATAATCCCCATGGTCCTTACGGAGTCCCCAGCATCCACTAGGACGTTAGAGAAAATAAGATTTTACTCACCGGTAAATCTATTTCTCGTAGTCCGTAGTGGATGCTGGGCGCCCGTCCCAAGTGCGGACTTTCTGCAATACGTGTATATAGTTATTGCTTAATAAAGGGTTATGTTATGTTGGCATCCATTGGTTGATGCTCTGTTGTTTGTTCATACTGTTAACTGGGTAAGTTTATCACAAGTTATACGGTGTGGCTGGTATCAGTCTTACCCTGGGTTCCAAAATTCTTTCCTTGTAATGTCAGCTCTTTCGGGCACAGTTTCCTTAACTGAGGTCTGGAGGAGGGGCATAGAGGGAGGAGCCAGTGCACACCAGTAGTACTAAATCTTTCTTAGAGTGCCCAGTCTCCTGCGGAGCCCGTCTATTCCCCATGGTCCTTACGGAGTCCCCAGCATCCACTACGGACTACGAGAAATAGATTTACCGGTGAGTAAAATCTTATTTTTTTTTGGATATAGTTTTTTTTTTTTTTTCCCGCATTTTTGAATATTTGCGTACCATGATGAGATCCCCTGGACAGGACTCAAGTCTTCACACACAATGTATTTGTGTCATATACACCTTTTATACACATATCCTGAAGGTAATGTTATACATTTTTTATTTTGTGTATGAAGAAAAGTTTGTCTACATACATGAAATTAATTTGTTTCATAAACTCCTTACACAGCCTGAAGGTAATTTTATACAGTATTTTTACTAATCTTTGCATTAAACATAGTTTGTGTACAGTTATCAATCAGAAAGTAAAGGTGTCCCTATTTCCCCCCAAAAAAATCTGTATTTCGGAATATTGCTTATTTCAGAATTTTTGGATAAGGGAGACTCGACCTGTATTTCATATATAACAGGCATGTGCTGTTTTTTACTCCTAGGCAAGCTTACGTCATCAAGAACCTGAGCCTTGGTATGCGGGCAGAGTGTATTCCAGGTACTGGAAGCATTACAGGCAAGCAATGCAATGGCTGTACAGACACAAGCGAGCCTATAGAACTGCCGTGTCCTCTTTTTGCTATCCTCCCTGGTACCCTGCAGACATGTATCAAAATAGTCGGTATGCTGATTGGGAGGGTGGAGAATCTTCTCAGCCATGCAACTATATAAGGCCACAAAAGAAAGCCATGCAGCGCCGGGAACCTCCATGTTTAAAGGCACAATGCTCAGAGGAAAGAGAGTGCGAAATGGAACAAGAAGATGATGCAACATCTGAATCTGATGAGGAAGGAATCGAATGCGATATGAGCAACATGGAGATCACGGAGGAGCTGCGGCAATACTTTGCAGAAACAGAGAGACACCGGGAGGAGCTAAGTATGTGTCAGTCATTTGTATGTACATTGCTAAACATTTTGTCATTATATAAAGCCGGAAGTATGCTTTCTAAGTTTTTAGCTGACAAGTTGTCAATCTTCATGCTGCCAACCACTGATATGTTGATAGCATTATATTGACTGGGCAATGCCGACACTTTGGAAATATTATATAAAGAGTAAGAACAATGTTGGCATTATAACTTTAAACATAAGGGCTTAAAGATAATGTCTATAGTTGTAATGCCGACATCATTACAATGCTTTAAATAATATTACAACTGTGTGTGTGGTTGATGGACAGTGTCAAAAGGTCGACATTTCAACAAATTTACTTTCCATGTCATAAACTATATCTTCGATAACCGAGCCTGAAGCGTGGCGAGCGAAGCAAGCCCCACAAGGTTATGCATTTCAACAAATTTGGGTAAAAATATTTTTAAAAACACAAAATAACACCCAAAACTATTTTTTTTTTGTCGACTTTTTGATTGTCGACCCCATGGTGTAGTCCTAATGACTGCCTATATTTTTAATGTCTGTTTTCTGTATCACACCCCTGCCAATATACTGACTGTAGACAGCATGAAGATTGACAGTACGTGTCGCGCTTAGCTTTCATCACCACGACGATTAATGCAGAAGTTTCACAGTCTTGACTGAGCGACAGTTGCTTCCATTACCTTGGGGTAAACCATTTTGTAAAGAGTAATTTAAGGTCCTTATTCAGAGATGGACGCAGCCGCTGCATTCACATGCAGCAGCCGCGTCCATCTGTTCTGTGCACTGGCAATAGTGCGCGTGTGCGACCTTAACAATGCAATCACATCCTGGAAGGATGCTATCGCATAGTGACAGCCGCAGGCATCAGGGGAGCGGTTCTACTGCATTTTCTGGACGCAGACGTTTTTAGGGCGGCTGCATGATGTCACATCCAGCAGCTTCAATAAAAATAAATAGCCAGTACAGCCAGGCTGCATAGGCGGGGGTCAACGTCAAATCAGTTCGTTTGTAGCACCACATACATGCTGGATGGCCTTGCCCTGTGAGTAGATGGACGCAGATCCATGGCTGTAGCAGGTCAAAAATGTGTGATTTCCCCCCCCCCCCCCCAATGAAAAGCCCCTTGCTCCCTACCGTGTGACCCATGGTTTTTTCATTTCCCTAATTATTTTACACCCCCTCCCCACTCCAGGGACCGTCGCCTCACTCTAGGGGAGCCTGAGGAGATCTCCTTCCTCATCCACGCAACGGGGGACGCAGCGGGCAGTGCGTCATATGTGATGTGAACTGTCCAGGTAACGAGCACCTGGCTCTGGTCGTATCACATGCTAGTGTGCTAGGCAAGTGGTTAAATGCTGTGTTTACTTACAAACTTCATGTGGCGTACCAGAATAAGACTGACAACTAATTCCTTGATGAGCAAACAGTGCACCAACTTAAAATACATTTTTAACTCTTGAAATAGACCACATAAAGGGACATGTAGGAACTGGAAAAGCTGCAGAACTGCAATATTTCTTTACGTACACAATCATGTCTATGTGAACAACAAGTACACATCGTTTAATGGTGTTTATTTTTAGAGTGCCACAAAGTACCCTTGGGATAAACACCCATACAGCTGTAGATAAGATGTAATTAGTCTTTGAAATGTGAAATATATATGTGCTAGTATCAGACAGTGGTGCCCATACACTGGCAAAGCTGGGTGTTTATCCCAAGCACATTTGATTGTTAGATCACTGAATTGCCTGGTCATATAGTGCCCCAATTAGTGCTGACCATGACGACACACTGTCAAATTGAAGAAATTACCTGACCACTTTTTCTGACTATGCCTCTAGATATTTGCTAGAACCCATTCATGTTTTGCTACAAAAAGGTGGTCAATTTGTAGCCTATTCGGTCTACAGCAGGGTCATAGCTGGGTAAAATTTTGCCCTGTGCCAACCAAACCCCTGAACTTGTGAAGACAAAATGAGGTTAGTATAGTCTGTTACCTGGAAGGAGGTCAGTTCCTGGAGCATCCTGAGGACATCCTTGGTGCCTCTCTGGAGGGTGGTGTTCTAGGCACACTGCAAGCCAAATGCTGTTATTACAGAGGGAGCATCAGTGCAGCCCCCTGGGCCTATGCCCAGTTCACAACAACCATCTTTGTGTAAGAACAGTAAGAAGGTTCCAGTTATTTCAGTTAAGTTGAAATGGTCTGCACTATTGTACTTCCAGGGCAGACTAATGACTGCTTCAGTCAGAATACTGAGGGCCAGATGCATCATCGCTTGGAAAGTGATAAAATGGAGAGTGAAAAAGTACCAGCCAATTGGCTACTAACTGACATTTTTCAAACAGCCTGTAACATGACAATTAGGACCTGATTGGCTGGCAGTTTTTCTCTCTCCATTTTATCACTTTCCAAGCGATGATGCATCTAGCAGCCTGTGTTTTGTACATCATGGTACTTCGGGGGTAATTCAGAGTTGATTGCAGCAGCAAATTTGTTAGCAGTTGGGCAAAACCATATGCACTGCAGGTGGGGCAGATATAACATTTACAGAGAGAGAGTTAGATTTGGGTGGGTTGTTTTGTTTCTGTGCAGACTAAATACTGGCTGCTTTATATTTACACTGCAATTTAGATTTCAGTTTTAACACACCCCACCCAAATCTAACTCTCTCTGCACATGTTGCATCTGCTCACCCCCCACCCCCTGCAGTGCACATGGTTTTGCCCAACTGCTAACAAATTTTCTCTAACGTCCTAGTGGATGCTGGGAACTCCGTAAGGACCATGGGGAATAGCGGGCTCCGAAGGAGGCTGGGCACTCTAGAAAGATCTTAGACTACCTGGTGTGCACTGGCTCCTCCCACTATGACCCTCCTCCAAGCCTCAGTTAGATTTCGTGCCCGGCCGAGGTTGGATGCACACTAGGGGCTCTCCTGAGCTCTTAGAAAGTTATAGTCTTAGAATTTGTTCTTTTCAGTGAGACCTGCTGGCAAAAGGCTCACTGCAGCGAGGGACTAAGGGGAGAAGAAGCGAACTCGCCTGCTTGCAGCCGGATTGGGCTTCTTAGGCTACTGGACACCATTAGCTCCAGAGGGATCGACCGCAGGCCCAGCCTTGATGTTCGGTCCCGGAGTCGCGCCGCCGTCCCCCTTACAGAGCCAGAAGCAAGAAGATGGTCCGGAAAATCGGCGGCATGAAGACTCAGTCTTCACCAAGGCAGCGCACAGCACTGCAGCTGTGCGCCATTGCTCCTCTCACACACTTCACACTCCGGTCACTGAGGGTGCAGGGCGCTGGGGGGGGGCGCCCTGAGGCAGCAATAAAAACACCTTGGTTGGCAAAAATACCTCAATATATAGCCCCAGGGGCTATATATGAGGTAAATACCCCTGCCAGAAGTCCATAAAAAACGGGAGAATAGGCCGCGAAAAAGGGGCGGAGCCTATCTCCTCAGCACACTGGCGCCATTTTCCCTCACAGCTCCGTTGGAGGGAAGCTCCCTGGCTCTCCCCTGCAGTCTACAAGGGTTAAAAAAAGAGAGAGGGGGCACTAAATTTAGGCGCAGTATACATTATATATATATATATAGATATAAAGCTATAGGGGACATAACTCAGTTAGTCCCTGCAGTATATAGCGCTCTGGTGTGTGCTGGCATACTCTCACTCTGTCCCCCCAAAGGGCTTTTGTGGGTCCTGTCCTCGTTTAGAGCATTCCCTGTGTGTCTGCGGTGTGTCGGTACGGCTGTGTCGACATGTTGAATGAGGAGGCTTATATGGTGACGGAACAGAGGCCGATATATGTGATGTCGCCCCCTGTGGGGCCGACACCAGAGTGGATAGAGAGGTAAAAGGTATTAACCGATAGTGTCAACTCCTTACATAAAAGGGTGGATGACGTAACAGCTGTGGGACAGCCGGCTTCGCAGCCCGCGCCTGCCCAGGCGTCTCAAAGGCCATCAGGGGCTCAAAAACGCCCGCTCTCTCAGATGGCAGACACAGATGTCGACACGGAGTCTGACTCCAGTGTCGACAAGGTGGAGACATATACACAATCCAATCCGTGACTTGATCCCGGCAATAAAAAATGTGTTATACATTTCTGACTTTAACCTCTATAAATGGGTTTTAGGTTTGGGGAGAAAAAACAGGCAGTGTTTTGTTCCCTCATCAGATGAATAAATGAAGTGTGTGAAAAGCGTGGGTTCCCCCGTTAAGAAACTGGTAATTTATAAAAAGTTACTGATGGCGTACCCTTTCCCGCCAGGAGGATAAGTTACGCTGGGAGATATCCCCTAGGGTGGATAAGGCGCTCACACGTTTGTCAAAAAAGGTGGCACTGCCGTCTTAGGATACGGCCACTTTAATAGGTACCTGTTGATAAAAAAAAAAAAAAAAACAGGAGGCTATCCTGAAGTCTGTATTTACACACTCAGGTACTAGACTGAGACCTGCAGATAGTGCTGCTGCAGCGTGGTTGGTGACCCTGTCAAACAGGGATAATAGTTGGCAAACATAAAAACATATTAAAGACGTTGTCTTATATATGGGGGATGCACAGAGGGATATTTTGCCGGCTGGCATCCAAAATAAATGTAATGTCCATTCTGTCAGGAGGGTATTAGAGACCTGTCACTGGACAGGTGATGCTGACTTAAAAAGCGCATAGAGAGCCTTATAAGAGTGAGGAATTATTTGGGGATGGTCTCTGGGACCTCGTATCCACAGCAACTGCTGGGAAGAAATAATTTTACCTCAGGTTTCCTCACAGAAAAAGGTACAGTCCTTTCGGCTTAAGAAAAGCAAGCGGGTCAAATGGCGCTTCCTTTCTGTACAGAGACAAGGGTAGAGGGAAAAAGCTGCACCAGTCAGCCTGTTCCCAGAATCAAGATTCTTCCCCCGCCTCCTGTGAGTACACACCATGACGCGGGTGCTCCACAGGTGTAGCCAGGTACGGTGGGGGGCCGCCTCAAAAAATTTCAGCAATTAGTGGGCTCGCTCACAGGTGGATCCCTGTTTCTTCCAAGTAGTATTTCAGGGGTACAAGCTGGAATTAGAGATGTCTCCCCCCAGCCGTTTCCTAAAATATGCCTTGCTGACAACTCCCTCAAGCAGGGAGGCTGTGCTAGAGGCAATTAATAAGCGGTATTCCCAGCAGGTAATACTCAAGGTGCCCCTACTTCAACAAGGACGGGGTTACTATTCCACACGGGTTGGGGTACCGAAACCGCATGGTTCGGTGTGACCCATTTTATATTTAAAATCCTTGAACATAAAAAAATTCAAGTTCAAGATGGAATCACTCAGGGCGGTTATTGCAAGCCTGGACGAGGGGGATTACATGGTATCCCGGGACATCAAGGATGCTTACCTGCATGTCCCCATTTACCATCCTCGCCAGGAGTACCTCAGATTTGTGGTACAGGATTACCATTACCAAGTCCAGACACTGCCGTTTGGACTGTACATGGCACCGAGGGTGTTTTATCAAGGTAATGGCCGAAATGATGATACTCCTTCAAAAAAAAAGGGAGTTGTAATTATCCCGTAATTGGATAATCTCGTTATAAGGGCGAGGTCCAAGGAGCAGTTGGTAGTCGGGGTAGCACTATTTTGGAAAGTGCTACAACAGCATAGGTGGATTCTAAACAGTCCAAAGTCACAGCTGGTTCCTATGACACGTCTACTGTTCCTGGGGATGGTTCTGGACATAAACCAGAAATAGTGTTTCTCCCGGAGGAGAAAGCCAAGGAGTTGTCATCTCTAGTCAGAGACCTCCTGAAACCAAAATAGGTAGCGGTGCATCATTGCACGCGAGTCCTGGGAAAAATGGTAGCTTCTTACGAAGCAATCCCATTAGGCAGGTTCCATACAAGAACTTTTCAGAGGGACCTGTTGGACAAGTGGTCCGGATCGCATCTTCCGATGCATAGGCTGATAACCCTGTCTCCAAGGACCAGGGTATCTCTACTGTGGTGGCTGCAGAGTGCCCATCTTCAAGAGGGCCGCAGGTTCGGCATACAGGACTAGGTCCTAGTGACCATGGATTCCAGCCTTTGAGGCTGGGGGGCAGTCGCATAGGGAAGAAACTTCCAGGGACTTTGGTCAAGTCAGGTTATTTCCCTACACATAAATATTCTGGATCTGAGGGCCATTTACAATGCCCTGAGGCCAGCAAGGCCTCTGCTTCAAAACCAGCCGGTACTGATCCAATCAGACAACATCACGGCAGTCGCCCATGTAATCAACAGGGCGGCACAAAAAGCAGGATGGCGATGGCAGAAGCCACAAGGATTCTCCGATAGGCGGAAAATCATGTGTTAGCACTGTCAGCAGTGTTCATTCCCGGAGTGGACAACTGGGAAGCAGATCTTCTCAACAGACACGACCTCCACCCGGGAGAATGGGGACTTCCTCCAGAAGTCTTCCAATAGGATTGTACACCATTGGGAAAGGCCACAGGTGGACATGATGGCGTCCCGCCTTAACAAAAAGCTATAAAAGATATTGCTCCAGGTCAAGGGACCCTCAGGCGATAGCTATGGACGCTCTGGTAACACCGTGGGTGTACCAGTCGGTTTAGGTGTTCTCCCCTCTGCCTCTCATACCAAAGGTACTGAGAATAATAAGAAGGCGAGGAGTAAGAACGATACTCGTGGATGGCCAAGAAGAGCTTGGTACCCAGAACTTCAAGAATTTATATCAGAGGACCAATGGCCTCTGCCACTCAGTCAGGACCTGCGGCAGCAGGGGCCCTGTCTGTTCCAAGACTTACCGCGGCTGCGTTTGACGGCATGGCGGTTGAACGCCGGATCCTGAAGGAAAAGGGTATTCCGGAGGAAGTAATTCCTACGCTTACTAAAGCCAGGAAAGTGGTTACAGCAACTCATTATCAACGCATATGGCGAAAATATGTTGCATGGTGTGAGGCCGAAAGGGCCCCAACAGAGGAATTTCAACTAGGTCGATTTCTGCATTTCCTGCAAGCAGGAGTGACTATGGGCCTTAAATTGGGTTCCATTAAGGTACAGATCTCGGCTCTGTCGATTTTCTTTCAAAAAAGAACTAGCTTCAGTACCTGAAGTTCAGACATTTATAAAAGGAGTGCTGCATAGTCAGCCCCCGTTTGTGCCTCCTGTGGCACCTTGGGATCTCAACGTGGTGTTGAGTTTTCTTAAAATCACTTTGGTTTGAACCACTAAAAACCGTGGATCTGAAATATCTCACATGGAAGGTGGTTATGTTATTGGCCTTGGCTTCTGCCAGGCGAGTATCAGAATTGGCGGCTTTGTCTTGTAAAAGCCCTTATTTGATTTTCCATATGGATAGGGCAGAATTGAGGACTCGTCCCCAGTTTCTCCCTAAGGTGGTGTCAGCGTTTCACCTGAACCAGCCTATTGTGGTGCCTGCGGCTACTAAGGATTTGGAGGACTCCAAGTTGCTAGACGTTGTCAGGGCCCTGAAAATATATGTTTCCAGGACGGCTGGAGTCAGAAAATCTGACTCGCTGTTTATCCTATATGCACCCAACAAGCTGGGTGCTCCTGCTTCTAAGCAGACTATTGCTCGTTGGATTTGTAGTACAATTCAGCTTGCACATACTGTGGCAGGCCTGCCACAGCCAAAATCTGTCAGTGCCCATTCCACAAGGAAGGTGGGCTCATCTTGGGCGGCTGCCCGAGGGGTCTCGGCTTTACAACTTTGCCGAGCAGCTACTTGGTCAGGGGCAAACACGTTTGCAAAATTCTACAAATTTGATACCCTGGCTGAGGAGGACCTGGAGTTCTCTCATTCGGTGCTGCAGAGTCATCCGCACTCTCCCGCCCGTTTGGGAGCTTTGGTATAATCCCCATGGTCCTTACGGAGTTCCCAGCATCCACTAGGACGTTAGAGAAAATAAGAATTTACTCACCGGTAATTCTATTTCTCGTAGTCCGTAGTGGATGCTGGGCGCCCATCCCAAGTGCGGTTTATCTGCATTACTTGTACATAGTTATTGTTAACTAAATCGGGTTATTGTTGAGCCATCTGTTGAGAGGCTCTATTGTTTCATACTGTTAACTGTGTTTCATATCACGAGTTGTACGGTGTGATTGGTGTGGCTGGTATGAGTCTTACTCGGGATTCAAAATCCTTCCTTATTGTGTACGCTCGTCCGGGCACAGTACCTAACTGAGGCTTGGAGGAGGGTCATAGTGGGAGGAGCCAGTGCACACCAGGTAGTCTAAGATCTTTCTAGAGTGCCCAGCCTCCTTCGGAGCCCGCTATTCCCCATGGTCCTTACGGAGTTCCCAGCATCCACTACGGACTACGAGAAATAGAATTACCGGTGAGTAAATTCTTATTTTCTGCTGCGATCAACTCTGAATTAGGCCCTTCATGTCTGTAGGTATTTAGTAGCCAGACTGCATTTGCAACCTGTGTGTATGGTTCATGTTAAGTGCAATGTTCATAGAATTTACGTCCATTATGTTTTTTACATCCTCTATTTTGTTGCCTATCCTTTACACTATATCCTCATACACTGTGTAATTTTGGGAAGATGCCTTGTAGCAGCCAAAAAAAAGAAGAAAAACACTTAATAGCCAATATATTATCTGAGAACACATCACTCTGTGGTGATACAGTGTGTGCTTTCTGGTATCACTGTTGCTTCTCCCAATACATCATCATGTTCAGCTTCCCTTAATACATTGCAATCCCACTCTTTCAAGTTTCCATAACAACAGTACAGAGTGCTTAGAAAGGCTCTATTGACAGGGCTCAATAGGGCCTCTTCAAGTAGGAGAGAACTGGAAGCTCTGGGAAAACAAAAGGGGTAGAAATACTTAGTATCATGGAGCCTCGGCTCTCTAAATTTCTTTCCCTTTTTTTACATTCAAAACATAATCTATTTGTTTTTAAATTCATATCAGTTGATCACTGAAGTGCTTTCTTGGATGAATTAAAAAATTTAGTAATTTGCTGTATAAATACGTACTTGCTGCTAAAAATTAGCAATGTACTTCCCCGGCATGAAATTTTATTGGTGTCACTCTTTTGGAGAGCATGTCCCATCATGGAGCCAAATTTCCTCTTTCCTCTGTACTCCCAAACTGCCTTATGTGTAAATCTGTTAATGTAGTGCTTGTTTAGAGAAGACAACTGAAGTCTCCCTCTGGCCAGTAGAAATGTTCTGTGATATTACCTACTAAAATGCAGAATGCTGATGCCCTCAAAGTTAGTCAGCGGCTCCTTTTCTCCTTTTGGAGTTGGTATGTGTACAGATGTGTCTATGTTCCCCTCATGGAAAGGACCAGGAAGTGACAGCACCAGAGGGCAGAAGAGAACTTCTGCCCTTACAGCACGTTCTTTTTTTTTATCTAGTCTCAGTTTGTTTTAGGTTATTTTGTTTAATATATGCACCTCGCGGGCTCGCTTTGCTTGCCATGCTTCGGGCTTGGTGTCACTCCGCAATACTAAATACTGTACTTGGTGACATGGACCCAGGGTATTATGGGAAAGGTCATCTCCACGAAGGGTAACTGGGGGTACCGTATTTGTACTGGCAGAAGAAAGTTACCTATTTGCTGAACAGGGTGTTCTTACATGCATTACCAAACCTCGAAACTGTCCTGAATTTTGCGGGACAGTCCCGCTGTATCAACCATGGACTGCATTGTCCTGCAATTGGGGGGGGGTGCAGTTGGGAGGCTCCTGTCACTCACCACTCTGCTTAGAGCAGCAGTGAACAGATGCTGTGTGCATGCGCATGGCGTCTATTCATGGATTAGGGACTTGGGGGCATGGTCAGCAGCTCACAGAGCGCTTGCCATGCCCCCATAGTGACGGAAAATGGGGGCGTGGGTTGCGATTACAGCATAACCGCAAATCCACACCCCTTTACTGAGGCCATGCCCCTTTAACACCGCACCGGAGTGCCGCTTCCTTCCTCCTAAAAGTTAGGAGGTTAATGCATTACTTATAGCCCTGTTAACAAGGAGGAATCCCCTTTTTTTGCTCATCACTTTTGACTTTGTCATAGAGTTAGTAAAGTCATACTGTCTGTGTGAGTAATCCATTCATGCTAATGGTCTGAAGCAGTGCCGTAACTAGGCATTTTAGTGCTGTGTGCAAGAAACGACATTGGCGCCCGCCCCCCCACCCCCCCATGTAAGATAGGGGCAGTGCGCGCCGTAGGCACGTGAAAAATATATAGGGGCGTGGCTTTATGGGGAAGGGGCGTGGCCACAAAATAATAGCAATTCATACTACGGTGCACAGCAGTCTCCATTATTCAAATTACGCTGCACAGTAGCGCCACTACAACAGGTAGAGACCCTTTTATACATTACAGCAGACAGCGTCCCCCTTTTTACACATTACGGCAGACAGCGTCCCCCTCTTTACACATTACGGCAGATGGTGTCCCCCTTTATACACATTGCAGCAGCCAGCGTCCCCCTTTTTACACATTGCGGCAGCCAGTCCCCCTTTTTACACATTGCGGCAGCCAGTCCCCCTTTTTACACATTGCGGCAGCCAGTCCCCCTTTTTACACATTGCGGCAGCCAGTCCCCCTTTTTACACATTGCGGCAGCCAGTCCCCCTTTTTACACATTGCGGCAGCCAGGCCCCCTTTTTACACATTGCGGCAGCCAGTCCCCCTTTTTACACATTGCGGCAGCCAGGCCCCCTTTTTACATATTACGGAAGATGGTGTACCCCTTTTTACACATTGCGGCAGCCAGTTCCCCTTTTTACACATTGCGGCAGCCAGGCCCCCTTTTTTACACATTGCGGCAGCCAGGCCCCCTTTTTACACATTATGGCAGACGGTGTCCGAGAGAGATAGAGAGATACTTACCATCTCCCCGCTGACAGGCTCCTCGTGCAGCTTCCTCGGTGCAGGCAGGTGAGGAGGAGGAGGAGGGAGGGGGACTGGAGCCGCAGCAGCGCTATTTCATTGGTAGTAAGCACCGCTGCAGCAGTCCCCTCTTCTTCGGTATTGCCTGTCTGGCGCTGCTGTGGATGCTGGGATGGAGGAACCAGGGCTGTTTCTAGCCAATTTGGCTCCCAGTGCGAGATTTAAAAATGCGCCCACCATGACACAAAAAAATGTGCCCCCCCCCTCCCCCCCACACACCTAGATTAAAAAAAAAACTTGCGCGCGCCCGGCAAGGGGCGTGGCCTCATCTAAATGGGTGTGGCCTCATTTAAATGGGTATGGCCTCGTCTGAAAAGACTACCTCACAATCCAGTTTTTGACCCTGCTCCAACAGATCACGACCACAGGAAAAAAAAATTCTACCATGTTAAGCCCCACACAGTAATGCCCCCTGCACCATATTACACCACACACTGCAATGCCCTTGATACATTAAATCCCCACACTACGGCAGGCAAGAGTCCCCATTTCACACATTACGGAGGTGTCCCCATTTTACACATAGAGAGAGAGAGAATACTTACAGAGGCGATTACAGGTCTTCGGCCCACCTCACCAGTCGCGCCGGCCTTTCCCTCTTCCTAACTTGGATCCCCCTCTGTACTCCACTCAGGGGGGGGGAGTTTCGCGGAGTGACGGGGTTGCGTCGTGACGTAACGACGCAACCGCGTCATTCTGTGAAACTCCGCCCCCCCGAGCGGGTTACTCGGGGAGAAATAGGAGGGGGAAGCAGGGAGCCACAGTTAGTGCCGCGGCGGGCGCCCAGTGCGGTTGCACTGCTCGCCTGCCCCAGGAAACGGCCCTGGGAGGAACCACATCCCAGCATACACAGCAGCGCCAGGCAGCCAATACGGAAGGAGAGGGGGCTGCTGCAGCGGCGCTTACTACCAATGAAATAGCGCTGCTGCGGCTCCAGTCCCCCTCTCTCCTTCTCACCTGCCCGGCGCTGCTCTCTTCTCCCTCCACAGCGAGGCAGCGCACAGCACAGAACAGGCGGCATGTAATGAGTCAATTTGACTCATTACATGCCGCTGGCCATGCGCCCTCAGGGCAACTGCGCTGTGTGCCAAGCCCACTTGGCGCACACGTAGTTACGGCCCTGGTCTGAAGGTAAAAAAAACAAAAAACTGAAATTATTCTTTGTATCGGTAATTCTGGGTTATGTAATTTTCAGTACTATTTATGTATTTTGTGTGTGTGTGTGTATATGTATGGTTCCATATTGCATTGTGAGATACCAGTTTTACCATCTCAATTATTGCTGCTTTAAAAATACCTCTGGAATCAAGCCTATGCATGCATATTGCAGGCTATTATATAAGGGCCAGTGTCTTATATTCTGAGAACTGGATATATTGCTCACTAGCTCTTCCTGCTGTTGTGGGTTTTTTTGTGTTTTTTTTTTAAATGAATTAAATCTGAAAATGCAGCAGAATATGTCTGTCCTGTATACAGGGCTGTCACAAATAATGTAGCATCCCGGAGTCAGTCAAGTCTAGGTAACATCAGAATCTTTGCTTAGTTCGGGACATGACATGGTTGTTTTCACATGATCTTTTGTTTTGTTTGTTTGTTTTGTAGACCCTACTGTTTGGTAGATTTCAGAGACTGAGGTCTGTTCCCACAGCCTCCCTGTTGGAGTTATGTATACATTGACCATTTTTTCCCCCACCATTGTCCCAAGAGGGAATTTGTTGTGTAATTCTTTATACCAGACATACTTAAATGTTTCATAATGTAATTGGCTTCTGCTCAGTTTTTCTGATTTCATTTTTTTTTGTAAGCTTTGTTTGATTTGGTGTTTATATTGCTTTTGGATGGCAGTTTATCTGCCTAAATGACAGGCTGTTTTAGAGCAGGCATGTCCAAAGTCCGGCCTGGGGGCCAAATGCGGCCCGTGCTCAAATTTCTACCGTCCGCTGCCTCTGTGCAGCCGGTAGCGGGCGGAGCAGTAGATGCGCCAGAGTCCCGTACCTTTCTTCCTGGAGCCGGTGATTGGTGGGTGCAGGCTGCGGAGGCTTGTGGCTGGCAGGACGCACAGTGAGGACAGCGCAATCCAGTGGCGTAACTACCATACTGACTGTTCTGCATGGAAGTCCCAGCAGTAGCTGATTGGTGGACAGCCCGATCTCCCATATCTTGGTGTTGCCTCGTAAGTGCGCATTTACCTTCCCAGTAATGGCGCAGAGGGAAGCTGTCGGTGTGTGCTGCAGAGGATCAAGTTCCAGCCGTTGCCTCTGTACTGGAGAGAAAGAAGGACTTTCCGGCTTACTTGCAGTCTGGAGCACGGGTGAGGAGGTGCCAGCCGCCACTGTGAAGCTCTGTGTACGGAGTTTTTGCCTGCTTTCTAGTGAGTGTGCAGGAGGTGGGGGCAGGAGTGCTGGACAATGCTACAGTATGCTGGAGGGAGGGGGGATTATTGGTATTGGCACACTGTGTATGGGGGGGGGTCTTGGGTTTAGCGGTGTGCTTCCTTCGCTGTGCCCTCCTCCTAGTCCTCTCTCTCTTTGTATGTATATGTGTGTGTATATATATATATATATATATATATATATATATGTGTGTGCGTGTATATGTATGTGTATATATATATATATATATATATATATATTTCTCTGACGTCCTAGTGGATGCTGGGAACTCCGTAAGGACCATGGGGAATAGCGGGCTCCGAAGGAGACTGGGCACTCTAAGAAAGAATTAGGACTACCTGGTGTGCACTGGCTCCTCCCTCTATGCCCCTCCTCCAGACCTCAGTTAGAATCTGTGCCCGGCTCGAGCTGGATGCACACTAGGGGCTCTCCTGAGCTTCTAGAAAAGAAAGTATATTTAGGTTTTTTATTTTCAGTGAGATCTGCTGGCAACAGACTCACTGCTACGAGGGACTTAGGGGAGAGAAGCGAACCTACCTGCTTGCAGCTAGCTTGGGCTTCTAGGCTACTGGACACCCTTAGCTCCAGAGGGATCGAACACAGGCCCAGCCTCGGCCGTCCGCTCCCGGAGCTACGCCGCCGTCCCCCTTGCAGAGCCAGAAGCAAGAAGAACGTCCAGGAAATCGGCGGCTGAAGACTCCGGTCTTCATTAAGGTAGCGCACAGCACTGCAGCTGTGCGCCATTGCTCCCCATGCACACCTCACACTCCGGTCACTGATGGGTGCAGGGCGCTGGGGGGGGGGGGGGTGCCCTGGGCTGCAATAAGATTACCTTACATTGGCAAAAATACACATAATATAGTCATTAAGACTATATATGTGTAAAATCCCCTGCCATATATCCATGAAAAAAGCGGGAGAAGTCCGCCGTGAAGGGGCGGGGCTATCTCCCTCAGCACACTGGCGCCATTTCCTCTCACAGCTCCGCTGGAAGGACGCTCCCCTGGAAGGACGCTCCTCAGGCGCTCCCCTGCAGTTTCCAGGCTCAATAGGGTAAAAAAGAGAGGGGGGGCACTAAATTTAGGCGCAAATACATATATATATATATATATATAGCTGCTATAGGGTAAAATCACTCATTATAGTGTACATCCCTGTGATTTATAGCGCTGTGGTGTGTGCTGGCATACTCTCTCTCTGTCTCCCCAAAGGACTTTGTGGGGTCCTGTCCTCAGTCAGAGCATTCCCTGTGTGTGTGCGGAGTGTCGGTACGGCTGTGTCGACATGTTTGATGAGGAGGCTTATGTGGAGGCGGAGCAGGTGCCGATAAATGTGATGTCACCCCCTGTGGGGTCGACACCTGAGTGGATGGTTATGTGGAAGGAATTACGTGACAGTGTCGACTCCTTACATAAGAGGTTTGATGACATAGCAGATGTGGGACAGCCGGCTTCTCAGTCCGTGCCTGCCCAGGCGTCTCAAAAGCCATCAGGGGCTCAAAAACGCCCGCTACCTCAGATGGCAGACACAGATGTCGACACGGATACTGACTCCAGTGTCGACGACGATGAGACTAGTGTACACTCCAATAGGGCCATCCGTTACATGATTACGGCAATGAAAACTGTGTTGCACATTTCTGACATTAACCCTGGTACCACAAAAAAAAAGGGTATTATGTTTGGGGAGAAAAAGCAACCTGTGGTTTTTCCCCCTTCTGAAGAGTTAAATGAAGTGTGTGATGAAGCGTGGGTTTCCCCCGATAAGAAACTGGTAATTTCCAAAAAGTTACTAAGGGCGTACCCTTTCCCGCCAGAGGATAGGATACGTTGGGAGACATCCCCTAGGGTGGATAAAGCGCTCACACGCTTGTCAAAGAAGGTGGCACTACCGTCTCCGGATACGGCCGCCCTAAAGGAGCCTGCGGATAGAAAGCAGAAGGCTATCCTGAAGTCTGTATATACACACTCAGGTATTATACGGAGACCGGCTATTGCTTCAGCATGGATGTGCAGTGCTGCAGCTGCGTGGTCCGATTCCCTGTCTGATAACATTGATACTCTTGACAGGAACACTATATTGCTAACAGTAGAGCATATTAAAGACGTAGTCTTATACATGAGAGATGCACAGAGGGATATTTGCTAACTGGCATCTAGAATAAATGCAATGTCCATTTCTGCCAGGAGAGTATTATGGACTCGGCAGTGGACAGGTGATGCGGATTCTAAAAGGCACATGGAGGTTTTGCCTTACAAGGGTGAGGAATTGTTTGGGGATGGTCTCTCGGACCTCGTTTCCACAGCGACGGCTGGGAAGTCGACATTTTTACCCCATGTTCCCTCACAGCCAAAGAAAGCACCGTATTATCAGGTACAGTCCTTTCGGCCCCAGAAAGGCAAGCGGGTTAGAGGCGCGTCCTTTCTGCCCAGAGGCAGAGGTAGGGGGAAAAAGCTGCACCAAACAGCAAGTTCCCAGAAACAAAAGTTCTCTCCCGCTTCCTCTAAGTCCACCGCATGACGCTGGGGCTCCACAGGTGGAGCCAGGTGCGGTGGGGGCCCGTCTTTGGAACTTCAGCAACCAGTGGGTTCGCTCACGGGTGGATCCTGGATTCTACAAGTGGTATCTCATGGGTACAAGCTGGAATTCGAGACGTCTCCCCCTCGCCGTTTCTTCAAATCAGCCTTGCCAACTACTCCCCCAGACAGGGAGGCGGTGCTGGAGGCGATTCACAAGCTGTACTCCCAGCAGGTGATAACCAAAGTACCCCTCCTTCAACAGGGACGGGGTTACTATTCCACAATGTTTGTGGTACCGAAACCGGACAGTTCGGTGAGACCCATTTTAAATTTGAAATCCTTGAACACTTATTATAAGAAGGTTCAAGTTCAAAATGGAATCGCTCAGGGCGGTTATTGCAAGCCTGGACGAAGGGGATTACATGGTATCACTGGACATCAAGGATGCTTACCTGCATGTCCCCATTTACCCTCCTCACCAGGAGTACCTCAGATTTGTGGTACAGGACTGTCATTACCAATTCCAGACGTTGCCGTTTGGTCTGTCCACGGCACCGAGGGTATTTACCAAGGTAATGGCCGAAATGATGATACTCCTTCGAAAAAAGGGAGTTATAATTATCCCGTACTTGGACGATCTCCTTATAAAGGCGAGGTCCAGGGAACAGTTGTTGATCGGAGTAGCACTAGCTCGGGAAGTGCTACAACAGCACGGCTGGATCCTGAATATTCCAAAGTCGCAGCTGGTTCCTACAACGCATCTACTGTTCCTGGGGATGGTTCTGGACACAGAACAGAAGAAGGTGTTTCTCCCGGAGGAGAAGGCCAAGGAGTTGTCATCTCTCTAGTCAGAGACCTCCTAAAACCAAAACAGGTGTCGGTGCACCACTGCACGCGAGTCCTGGGAAAGATGGTAGCTTCTTACGAAGCAATTCCATTCGGAAAGTTCCATGCAAGGATCTTTCAGTGGGATCTGTTAGACAAGTGGTCCGGATCGCATCTTCAGATACATCGGCTGATAACCCTGTCTCCAAGGACCAGGGTGTCGCTGTTGTGGTGGCTGCAGAGTGCTCATCTTCTAGAGGGCCGCAGATTCGGCATACAGGACTGGGTCCTGGTGACCACGGATGCCAGCCTTCGAGGTTGGGGGGCAGTCACACAGGGAAGAAACTTCCAAGGACTATGAACGAGTCAGGAGACTTCCCTACACATAAATATTCTGGAACTAAGGGCCATTTACAATGCCCTAAGTCAGGCAAGACCCCTGCTTCAACACCAGCCGGTGCTGATCCAGTCAGACAACATCACGGCGGTCGCCCATGTAAACCGTCAGGGCGGCACAAGAAGCAGGATGGCGATGGCAGAAGCCACAAGGATTCTCCGATGGGCGGAAAATCATGTGTTAGCACTGTCAGCAGTGTTCATTCCGGGAGTGGACAACTGGGAAGCAGACTTCCTCAGCAGGCACGACCTCCACCCGGGAGAGTGGGGACTTCATCCAGAAGTCTTCCAAATGATTGTACACCGTTGGGAAAGGCCACAGGTGGACATGATGGCGTCCCGCCTCAACAAAAAGCTAAAAAGATATTGAGCCAGGTCAAGGGACCCTCAGGCGATAGCTGTGGACGCTCTAGTGACACCGTGGGTGTACCAGTCGGTTTATGTGTTCCCTCCTCTGCCTCTCATACCCAAGGTACTGAGAATAATAAGAAGGAGAGGAGTAAGAACTATACTTGTGGTTCCGGATTGGCCAAGAAGAGCTTGGTACCCGGAACTTCAAGAAATGATCTCAGAGGACCCATGGCCTCTGCCGCTCAGATAGGACCTGCTGCAGCAGGGGCCCTGTCTGTTCCAAGACTTACCGCGGCTGCGTTTGACGGCATGGCGGTTGAACACCGAATACTAAAAGAAAAGGGCATTCCGGAGGAAGTCATTCCTACGCTGATTAAAGCTAGGAAAGATGTGACCGTAAGACATTATCACCGCATATGGCGAAAATATGTTGCTTGGTGTGAGGCCAGGAAGGCCCCAACGGAGGAATTTCAGCTCGGTCGATTTCTGCACTTCCTACAGTCAGGAGTGACTATGGGCCTAAAATTGGGTTCCATTAAGGTCCAGATCTCGGCTCTGTCGATTTTCTTCCAAAAAGAACTGGCTTCACTGCCTGAAGTTCAGACTTTTGTTAAAGGAGTGCTGCATATTCAGCCCCCTTTTGTGCCTCCAGTGGCACCGTGGGATCTCAACGTGGTGTTGGATTTCCTAAAGTCGCATTGGTTTGAGCCACTTAAAACCGTGGAGCTAAAATACCTCACGTGGAAAGTGGTCATGCTGTTGGCCTTGGCGTCGGCCAGGCGTGTATCAGAATTGGCGGCTTTGTCATGTAAAAGCCCTTATCTGATTTTTCATATGGATAGGGCAGAATTGAGGACTCTTCCCAATTCCTTCCTAAGGTGGTTTCAGCTTTTCATGTGAACCAACCTATTGTGGTGCCTGCGGCTACTCGGGACTTGGAGGATTCCAAGTTACTGGACGTAGTCAGGGCCCTGAAAATATGTTTCCAGGACGGCTGGAGTCAGGAAAACTGACTCACTATTTATCCTGTATGCACCCAACAAGCTGGGTGCTCCTGCTTCTAAGCAGACTATTGCTCGCTGGATCTGTAGCACGATTCAACTTGCACATTCTGCGGCTGGACTGCCGCATCCTAAATCTGTAAAAGCCCATTCCACGAGGAAAGTGGGCTCTTCTTGGGCGGCTGCCCGAGGGGTCTCGGCTTTACAACTTTGCCGAGCTGCTACTTGGTCAGGTTCAAACACATTTGCAAAATTCTACAAGTTTGATACCCTGGCTGAGGAGGACCTTGAGTTTGCTCATTCGGTGCTGCAGAGTCATCCAAATCCCTTCCTTATTGTGTCAGCTCTTCCGGGCACAGTTTCCCTAACTGAGGTCTGGAGGAGGGGCATAGAGGGAGGAGCCAGTGCACACCAGGTAGTCCTAATTCTTTCTTAGAGTGCCCAGTCTCCTTCGGAGCCCGCTATTCCCCATGGTCCTTACGGAGTTCCCAGCATCCACTACGGACTACGAGAAATAGAATTACCGGTGAGTAAATTCTTATTATATATATATGTGTGTATGTATGTGTGTATGTATGTATATGTGTATATATGTATATGTGTGTATATATATATATATATATATATATATATATATATATATATATATATATATATATATATAACCCTGAGCAGAGTGACAAGACAGGGAAAAACACTAAATTGTATTGTTTTTCCCCTTCTTGTCACTCTGCACAGGGTTGCATATAATATAATTCTTATAATAAGATTTTAAACCTACCGGTAAATCTTTTTCTCCTAGTCCGTAGAGGATGCTGGGGACTCCATAAGGACCATGGGGTATAGACGGGCTCCGCAGAAGCCATGGGCACTATAAAGACTTTAGATGGGTGTGCACTGGCTCCTCCCTCTATGCCCCTCCTCCAGACCTCAGTTGGAGAAACTGTGCCCAGAGGAGACGGACAGTACGAGGAAAGGATTTTTGTTAATCTAAGGGCAAGATACATACCAGCCCACACCATCCACACCGTACAACTTGGAACATACGAACCAGTTAACAGTATGAAACAAAACAGCATCAGCCCGAGACTGATCAAACTGTAACATAACCCTTATGTAAGCAATAACTATATACAAGTCTTGCAGAATTTAGTCCGCACTGGGACGGGCACCCAGCATCCTCTACGGACTACGAGAAATAGATTTACCGGTAAATGATCTCATCTCCCAGCGCCGCCTCCGCCCCCCACTACTATGGCAACCAGCCCGGCATATTGCTGGGTCGGGGAAGCCAGCAGCAGCGTACAATGCTGGATCCCACCCAGGAAGGACCCGTTTCCATTGGCGGTGTGAAAGGGGTATTACTAACAGATACCTCCTTACTGATACAGATACCACTTTTTGGCACATACATGCCTGCTGAATTGTGTTACAGATCCAGCGAGCAATAGTCTGTTTTTAGAAGCAGGAGCGCCAAGCTTGTTGGCTGCATACAGGACAAACAGTGCCTCTGTTTTCCTAACCCGAGCCGTCCTGGCTACATAAATTTTTAAGGCCCTGACTACATCAAGGGACTTGGAATCCTCGAAGTCACCCGTAGCCACAGGAACCACGATAGGTTGATTCATATGAAAAGATGAAACCACCTTAGGCAAAAATTGAGGACGAGTCCTTAATTCTGCTCTATCCACATGGAAAATCAGATAGGGGCTCTTGTGAGACAAAGCCGCCAATTCGGACACCCGCCGTGCAGATGCCAAGGCCAACAACATGACCACCTTCCAAGTGAGAAATTTTAAATCCACTGTTTGAAGAGGCTCAAACCAGTGAGATTTTAGGAACTGTAACACCACGTTAAGGTTCCATGGTGCCACTGGGGGCACAAAAGGAGGCTGGATGTGCAGCACTCCCTTTACAAAAGTCTGGACTTCTGGGAGAGAAGCCAATTCCTTCTGAAAGAAAATTGATAGGGCCGAAATCTGTACCTTAATGGAGCCTAACTTTAGGCCCATATCCACTCCTGTCTGTAGAAAGTGGAGAAAACCGCCCAGATGGAAATCGTAAGTAGGAGCATTCTTGGCTTCACACCAAGATACATACTTCCTCCAGATGCTGTGATAATGTTTCGCCGTCACCTCCTTCCTAGCCTTAATCAGAGTAGGGATGACTTCCTCCGGAATACCTTTCCCCGCTAGGATTTGGTGTTCAACCGCCATGCCGTCAAACGTAACCGCGGTAAGTCTTGGAACACGCAGGGCCCCTGCTGCAATAGGTCTTCCCTGAGAGGAAGAGGCCACGGATCTTCTGTGAGCATTTCCTGAAGATCTGAATACCAGGCCCTTCGAGGCCAATCCGGAACAATGAGTATTGTCTGCACTCTTTATCGTCTTATGATTCTCAGTATTTTTGAGATGAGCGGAAGAGAAGGGAACACATAGACCGACTGAAACACCCATGGTGTCACCAGGGCGTCCAGCGCTACTGCCTGGGGGTCCCTTGACCTGGGACAATACCTCCGAAGCTTCTTGTTGAGGCGTGACGCCATCATGTCTATTTGTGAAAGTCCCCACTGACTTGTTATCTCTGCAAAAACTTCTCGATGAAGTCCCCACTCTCCTGGATGGAGATCGTGTCTGCTGACGAAGTCTGCTTCCCAGTTGTCCACTCCCGGAATGAAGACTGCTGACAGAGCGCTTGCGTGATTTTCCGCCCAGCGAAGAATCCTGGTGGCTTCCGCCATTCCCCTCTGCTCCTTGTCCCGCCTTGGCGGTTTACATGAGCCACAGCTGTGACGTTGTCTGATTTGAATCAGTACCGGTAGGTCGCGAAGAAGATTCTCCGGTTGTCGTAGGCCGTTGTATATGGCCCTCAATTCCAGTACGGAGATGTGTAGACAAGCCTCCTGGCTTGACCATAGCCCCTGAAAATGTCTTCCTTGTGTGACTGCTCCCCAACCTCGGAGGCTCGCGTCCGTGGTCACCAGAACCCAGTCTTGAATGCCGAACCTGCGACCTTCGAGAAAGTGAGCACTCTGCAGCCACCACAGGAGAGACACCCTGGCCCTGGGGGACAGGCTTATTTTCTGATGTATTTGTAGATGGGACCCCGACCACTTGTCCAGAAGGTCTCACTGAAACATCCTCGCATGGAACCTGCCGAAGTGGATGGCCTCGTAGGTCGCCACCATTTTTCCCAGTACTCGAGTGCATTGATGGACTGACACTTTTTTCGGTTTTAACAGGTCTCTGACCATGTTCTGGAGTTCCTGGGCTTTTTCTATCGGGAGAAAAACCCTCTTTTGTTCCGTGTCCAGAATCATACCCAAGAAAGATAGCTGAGTCGTTGGAATCAACTATGACTTTGGTAGATTTAGAATCCAGCCATGCTGCTGCAGCACTCTCAGGGAGAGCGACACGCTTTTCTGCAATTGATCTCTCGATCTCGCTTTTATCAGGAGATGGTCCAAGTACGGGATAATTGTGACTCCCTGCCTGCGCAGGAGCACCATCATTTCCGCCATTACCTTGGTGAAAATCCTCTGGTCCGTGGAAAGCCCAAACGGCAACGTCTGAAACTGGTAATGACAGTCCTGTACAGCGAATATCAGGTATGCCTGATGAGGGGGATATATGGGGATATGAAGGTATGCATCCTTTATGTCTAGTGACACCATAAAATCCCCCCCTTCCAGGCTGGAGATAACTGGCTGGAGCGATTCCATCTTGAATTTGAGCTTTTTCAAGTACAGGTTTAGGGATTTTAGATTTAGAATGGGTCTGACCGAGCCATCCGGTTTCGGGACCACAAACAGGGTTGAATAGTACCCCTTCCCCTGTTGCACTAGGGGAACCTTGACAATCACTTGTTGTTGACACAGTTTTTGAATTGCAGTTAAAACTATCTCCCTTTCTGTGGGAGAAGCCGATTTGAAAAATCGGCGAGGAGGCACGTCTTCGAATTCCATCTTGTAGCCTTGGGATACAATTTCCATCACCCAAGGATCCACGTCTGACTGAACCCAGACGTGGCTGAAGAGTCGAAGACGTGCCCCACCGGCGCGGACTCCCTCAGCGGAGACCCAGCGTCATGCGGTGGATTTAGTAGAAGCCGGGGGGGACTTCTGCTCCTGGGAACTAGCCGTAGCAGGCAGTCTTTTTCCTATATCCTTACCTCTGGCAAGGAAGGAAGAGCCCCGACCTCTTCTGGACTTATGCGACCGAAAGGACTGCATCTGATATTGTGGTGGTTTCTTTTGCTGTGGGGGAACACAAGGTAAAAAAGTAGATTTACCCCCTTGTAAGGCAAAACCATCCATTGGCATGTCCACAGGGCTCGCCTAGCAGAAATCACCATGGCGTTGGCTCTCGAACTTAACAGCCCAACGTCTCTCGAAGAGTCTCTCATATATAAGACTGCGTCTTTAATGTGACCTAAGGTCAATAAAATGCTATCCCTATCTAGGGTATCAATGTCAGATGACAAGGTATCTGCCCAAGCAGCTACAGCGCTACAAACCCAAGCCGACGCTACTGCCGGTCTGAGCAAGGCACCCGTTTGTGCATAAATTGATTTTAAGGTAGTTTCCTGTCTGCGATTAGCAGGATCCTTGAGGGCTGCCGTGTCTGGAGACGGTAACGCCACCCTTTTTGGACAAGCGCTTTAAAGCCTTATCCACCCTGGGCGAGGATTCCCACTGTAACCTGTCCTGTGCAGGGAAAGGATACGCCATAAGAATTCTCTTGGGAATCTGCAGTTTCTTGTCTGGAGTTTCCAAAGCCTTTTCAAATAACGCGTTCAGCTCATGAGATGGGGGAAAGGTTACCTCAGGTTTCTTTTCCTTAATCATGCATACCCTCGTGTCAGGGACCGAGGGGTCATCTGTGATATGCAAAACATCTTTTATTGCAATAATCATATAATGAATACTTTTGGCCACGCTTGGGTGTAACCTCGCATCATCGTAGTCGACACTGGAGTCAGAATCCGTGTCGGTATCAGTGTCTGCTACTTGGGACAGGGGATGTTTCTGAGACCCTGGAGAGCCCTGTGATACAGCCAAAGCCATGGATTGACTCCCTGTCTTTTCTCTGGACTCTGCTTTGTCCATTCTCTTATGTAATAAAGTTACATTTGCATTTAAAACATTCCACATATCCAGCCAATCAAGTGTCTGCGTCGCCGACGGAGACACCACAATCACCTGCTCCACCTCCTCCTTAGATGAGCCTTCCGCTTCAGACATGCCGACACACACGTACCGACACCCCACACACTCAGGGACAGATATAGATATATATATATATATAGAGAGAGAGAGAGAGTCCCCCTATAAGGCCCTTTGGAGAGACAGAGACAGAGAGAGAGTATGCCAGCCCACACCCAGCGCAACCGGACACTGTAATAAAATCCCAGTCAATACAGCGCTTTTATAAATATATTCACTGTGCAAATTAACTGTGCCCGCCCCCCCCCCCCCCCCTCTTTTTGCCCTCTGTACTTGTGTTCAGCAGGGGAGAGTCTGGGGAGCCAGCTTCTCTGCAGCGTGCTGTGGAGAAAATGGCGCTGGATAGTGCTGAGGAATCAAGCTCCGCCCCCTTACCGGCGGGCTTCGATCCCGCTCAAGTCTTTATACTGGCGCGGGTTTTTGCAATATACTGCCTCCGCAGTTTATATCTATGCCAGTGCCCCCAGAGGGTTAATAATTGCTGCCCAGGGCACCCCCCCTGCGCCCTGCACCCATACAGTGCCGCCAGTGTGTGTTGGGAGCAATGGCGCGCAGCGTTACCTCATAGAAGATCAGAAGTCTTCTGCCGCCTTTGAAGTCTTCTATCTTCTCATACTCACCCGGCTTCTATCTTCCGGCTCTGTGAGGAGGACGGCGGCGCGGCTCCGGGACGAACGGCGAGGGTGAGACCTGCGTTCCGACCCTCTGGAGCTAATGGTGTCCAGTAGCCTAAGAAGCAGAGCCTATCATTTAAGTAGGTCTGCTTCTCTCCCCTCAGTCCCACGATGCAGGGAGCCTGTTGCCAGCAGTGCTCCCTGAAAATAAAAAACCTAACAAAAAGTATTTTTTCAGAGAAGCTCAGTAGAGCTCCCCTGCAGTGCACCCAGTCTCCTCTGGGCACAGGATCTAACTGAGGTCTGGAGGAGGGGTATAGAGGGAGGAGCCAGTGCACACCCATCTAAAGTCTTTAGAGTGCCCATGTCTCCTGCAGAGCCCGTCTATACCCCATGGTCCTTACTGACTCCCCAGCATCCTCTAGGACGTAAGAGAAATATGACTTTTTGCCATCATCTAAGCCATCATTAATGGTTCATAGAATGTCAGGCTGAATGGTCGGCCCCCACACATTTTCACCTCACCAAATCTGGCCCTCTTTGCAAAAAGTTTAGACACCACTGGTGTAGAGGATTTATTTTCCTTAATTTCCTTCTTATACAGTTGCTCTGGTAAGGATGATTCGACATTCTTTCATTTGAGGATTATTAGTTTGCCAAGCACAGATGGATGGAACTTTTTTCGTATAAAGGATGAACTCCATGGGCGATATTCAATTGATTATATTGCTCGATCTACCGTCTAAAGCAGGGGTGGGCAATTATTTCAGCTGAGGGGCCACTTGACACTTTCTTGTCAGTATCCGAGGGCCACACATAAAATAGCTCCCCCCCCCCCCCCCCCCCCCCCCCCCCCCCCAGTGCTAAAAACATAGGGACGTGGCTTCATGTGGGAGGGGCATGGCCAAAAAATAATACAGATTCATATTAGGCTGCTCAATAGTCTCCATTATTCGAAATGCGCCACACCCACACAGTAGCGCCACTTACACACATTACATCAGGTAAAGCCCCTTTTACACACATTATGGCAGGTAGAGCTCCCTTATACACAGTATGAACGGTTGAGCCCCCTTTTTACACAGTACGCAAGGTAGAGCTCCCTTTTACAGATTACAGCAGGTAGAGCCCCCTTTTACACATTAACATTTTATTTGGGATAATCATTGCGCAGCAAGCAAATTATCCAGTGTCTTATGGCCCCTGGGGAAAGGTGTGACAGTGATAGAACACGGGGGTGTGACACAGTGACAGAACGTGCGCGGGGGGGGTGACACGCTGACAGAACACGGGGGTGACACAGTGACAGAACACGGGAGTGTGACAGTGACAGAACACGGGGGGGGAGGGTACCACGGAGACAGAACACGGGGGTGTGACAAAGTTGCAGAACATGGGGGGGTGACACGGTGACAGAACACTGGGGTGTGACACAGTGACAGAACACTGGGGTGTGACACAGTGACAGAACACTGGGGGATGACACGGTGACAGAACACTGGGGGATGACACGGTGACAGAACACTGGGGGGGACACGGTGACAGAACACTGGGGTGTGACACAGTGACAGAACACGGGGGGTGACACGGTGACAGAACACTGGGGTGACAGTGACAGAACACGGAGGGGGTGACACAGTGACAGAACACGGAGGGGGGTGACACGGTGACGGAACACGGGGGGTGACACGCTGACAGAACACTGGGGGGGTGACACGGTGACAGAACACGGGGGGTGACACGGTGACAGAACACGGGGGTGACACGGTGACAGAACACGGGGGGGTGACACGGTGACAGAACACTGGGGTGTGACAGTGACAGAACACGTGGGGGGGGTGACACGGTGACAGAACACTGGGGTGACAGTGACAGAACACGGAGGGGGTGACACAGTGACAGAACACGGAGGGGGGGTGACACGGTGACAGAACACTGGGGTGACAGTGACAGAACACGGAGGGGGTGACAGTGACAGAACACGGAGGGGGTGACAGTGACAGAACACGGAGGGGGTGACAGTGACAGAACACGGAGGGGGTGACAGTGACAGAACACGGAGGGGGTGACAGTGACAGAACACGGAGGGGGTGACAGTGACAGAACACGGAGGGGGTGACATGGTGACAGAACACTGGGGGGGGTGACATGGTGACAGAACACTGGGGGGGGTGACACGGTGACAGAACACTGCGGGGGGGTGACACGGTGACAGAACACTGGGGTGTGACACAGTGACAGAACACGGAGGGGGTGACACAGTGACAGAACACGGAGGGGGTGACACAGTGACAGAACACGGAGGGGTGACACGGTGACAGAACACGGGGGGGTGACACGGTGACAGAACACTGGGGGGTGACACGGTGACAGAACACGGGAGGGATTGGTACAGCGAGAGCTAAAGATCTCTCCCCCAAACCTAAAAACAGCCTGACGCCACTGCCCGCACACACAAATATACACTAACACACACACACACACAAACACACTTTCTTTCACTCACTTTTTCCATTAACTCACTGATCTGGCTGGCAGTGCAGGAAGGATTGATCTGTAGCAGTCAGGCTCTTGTCCCATGTAGCCCCGCCCCCTCATCGGCACGTAGCTCCGCCCCCCCCCCCCCCCCCCCCCTTTCGGCTGAACACTGCTGTTGACTGGGGAGTGGGGACTCTGGAGGCGGGAGGAGGAGGCTGCTACAACACAGGCGACGTGCAGCAGCAGGGGAGACTGGCGCCACCGGCAGCTTGGAGGTACTGCAGAGCAATGACAAGCAGCTCAGCTGGTCGGGCCGCTTGTCATTGCTCACTGGTGGGAGGCAGTGGGCCGGGCAGGATCGGTTTGCGGGCCGCATCCGGCCCGCGGGCCGTATTTTGCCCACCCCTAGTCTAAAGTGACGGGAGATCACAGGGGTGTTGTTCAGGTGTATCAGTTTCGCGCTTATCACGCTCATAGAGGTCGGGTTTAGCCACGTAAAGCAGCTAAACCTGACCAAAGTGTTGGGCACGAGTCTTTGCGCAAGAACGGAGCTACAATTCAATAGCTCTGTTTGGGCGCCATGTACTGGCTACTAGCTGAAAAACAACTGAATTCTGCCCTTTGTATACCAAATAACCATTCTGGTACACCCAACACCTAACTTTCATCCATCATTTAGTTTGGAAGCTAGGGGTTTACGGTTTAATCGGTTGTTTAGTTAATGGCAACTAATACACAAATGTAATTTACTAAGGACAATAGAAACACTTCCGTGCGCAAATGACAGCAGCTGAAAGCCAGCAGTTCTCTCCTATGAGGTATCCTCCACCCCTCACCAAACAGTGTATATAAAAGAATAAGATTGGGGAGAACACTTAGCCAGCGCTGTATCAGTTTTTCTTTCCTTGTGGCTCCACTTCAGATCTCACAGATAAGATTGCATGTAAGATAATAAAATAAGAATATATATATAGTGAAGTATTGTTTAATACAAAACATATATGTGTGAATACAAATAAAACATAGGATCAGATATGACAAAATCCTTAGAAGACGTATATGATGGGTAATTACCAAGATCAATGGGAACTGTGGTTCAGCAGTCCCAACAGCGTTTGTGTCCCAAAAATGGGTGCTCCGGATCAGCCCACACTTTGCACAGATGGTAACTGCTGGATCCCGGCAACGACACACCACTTGTTTAACGCCTCCACAGGAAAAACCAACGCGTTTCCTCCCCTAGCTGGGGACTTTTTCAAGGTGCAGTCAAGATACTGATCCTTTCCCTCCAACCCTCTATTTAAATATAAATGCTCCAATCAAAACGTTTTTACACAGCTTTCCATCGTTGTACTGATTGTATCTCTTAGTCCTTTTGTTCCTCCTGACTCTCCGTCTCATGTCAGGAGGAACTTCCGTGTATCATGGTGTCCATGGTAACCAGGATTCCCCCAGTCTAATCTCTCTGTGTATCCGCTGACGATCGCGTCCGCAGCAGCGGGTATCCATGGTAACCGGGACTTCCTGGTTGATGTGTAACCGCTGACGATCGCGTCCGCAGCAGCGGGTATCCATGGTAACCGGGACTTCCTGGTTGTAGCGTCGCGTCACTTCCGGTCTTCGTTAGAATGGAAGCAAACAGTTTATAAGTCTAAAAAAAGTCCGTTTTGTATACGTCCAGTTTTTTTAACAGTCCACTAGGGATATTGATTCTTTATGTTTGTTTAATTTGTGTGGAACGCAACCAGCCGAGACATCACTTCCGGTGACGTCATGGGCTGTCATATACAATTCTCCTTCTACAATGTAAAACAACGATTAGTATATAGGTTTTACATATAATAAATACACCTTTGCATTGATGAAAAAATATAGTAAAAATTGAGAGATTTTTATAAAAGAATATACATATATTAAAACACAGCAAGTTTGTGAAAATAAAAGCACAGTGGGACTTTTTCATTGGCTAATAGTTAAAAAGACCCCTTTATAAAAACCATTTGACCTCAAAGTCAGAATTTAACCCCCTGGGTTTTAGTGTCCCTAGTTCAAAAATGGCCTTCATTTCTGCCTGTGCTAATTGATTAACTTTGTCACAACGTCTCCAATGTCCTTTTATGTGTCGTATTCCACAGAACATTTTTATTGCTCCTATATTACTTTGGTGGTGTGTCTTAAAATGTTCAGATAGTGAATGAGTTGTCAGTCCATTTCTGATGTTTCGTAAATGTTCGCCAATACGAACTTTCAGAGACCTAGATGTACGTCCAATGTACCAGAGATCACAACTGCAGCTTATTGCGTATATTACATTGGAACTATTGCAAGTTATGAAATCATTTATTTTCCATTTGATTTCATTTATTGAAATCTCAATGATCTTGCTTGTCGCTGTTTTTATGCCTCTACAGCCTAAGCACATCCCACATCTAAAGAAACCTTTAGACTTTATCGTACTCATCGGTTTTTTGGGGGGTAATGCGCTTTTGACTAAGTTGGACTTCAGGTTAGGAGCCTTCCTGAATATACATTTTGGTTTACCTGGAAGTAACTTTCCGATAACAGGATCTTTCCGTAAGATTCCCCAGTGTTTGTTGAGTGTTTGTTCAATATTCTTTCGTTGGCCACTAAAGGATGTGATGAATGCCCATTCAAATCTATTGCTTTCTTTTTTGTTTGTCTGTGGTTGTAATAATATTTCTCTGTCAATCTCCTCCACTTTGTTGATGGCATTCTGTAGTTGGCTATCTTGATATCCTGATGCGAGGAATTTTCCTCTCATTTCTTCCGCCTGTGATTTAAATATTTCTGGTTTGGAGCAATTCCTTTTTAGGCGTCTAAGTTGTCCTTCTGGGATTGATCCTAACCAGTTGGGATGGTGACAACTGGTTATCCCTATGTATGCCCCTGAGTCTGTTTGTTTCCTAAAATTCATGGTTTGGATTTGTTGATCTTCAATATAAATGGTGATGTCCAGAAAATTAATTTTCATCTTACTATATTCAAATGTTAAATGAATATTTAGAGTGTTGTTGTTTAAATAATCCATAAAATCCTTTAAAAGTTCCTCTCCTCCTCTCCAAATAAAAAATATATCATCTATATATCTTTTCCATGTCACCAGGTTCGCTCCGAATGGGCCGTGGTTCCAGATAACATCTTTCTCCCACTGACCCATAAAGATGTTGGCATAACTCGGAGCGAACCTGGTACCCATGGCGGTGCCAACGTTTTGGAGGTAAAAAGCATTGTTAAATGAAAAATAATTGTTTTGTAAAATGAATAAAACTCCTTTCTGTATAAAATCCTGTAGACCAACATCTAAGTCGCTCTCACTTAATGCCAATGATAAAGCTCTGACTCCAGTTGTGTGTTCGATAATGGTGTACAGAGAACTTACGTCCGCTGTCACCATTACCAAATCTTCTTCCCATTTGATCCTCTTTATAGAATTTAAGAAGTCCCTGGTGTCTTTCAAATGGGATGGATTCTTCACCACCAGTGGTTGTAGGAAAAAGTCTATAAATTCTGAAAGGTTGGACGTCACTGATCCTATACCCGATACTATCGGTCGTCCCGGTGGTTTGATTGGGTCCTTGTGGATCTTTGGTAGCACATAAACGACAGGGATAATTGGTTCCTCTATAGAAATGAATTTCTTTTCCTTTTCTTCTAATATTCCTTTGTTGCTATATTCTTCTAGTAACTTTCCCAGATCCGATTTAATTCGGGCGGTCGGGTCTGATTTCAATTTCTTGTATGTATCCCCCTCATTTAATTGCTTGAGAATTTCACCTTCATAATCTTCTCTGGTCATAATGACGACCCCCCCCTCCCTTATCTGCCGGCTTTATAATCAGATCTTCATTGGCTTTTAAGTTCTTGAGGGCCTTCCGTTCCTTAAAAGTGAGGTTGTGTTTTGGCACCTTTGTTTCTATTTCTTGTATGTCATCCATGTCACGAACCGGTCTCTCACCTTTGCGGGTTCTGGGGTTCATCCGTTGCCAGTGCGGTTGCTCGCGGTGCTGTGCGCCCGTGTGGGGACACGGCGTGATCAATGGCACAGGTAATGCAGAGTCTGGGAACTGTGAGTGCGGGGACCAAATGGCCTAAGGCACTGCGGTGTGTCTGCTGTATAGGAGGTGGCCATGTTGGAGACCAAATAGCTAATACTGAGCACTTGTGAAAACACCTGTGGGCAGGTGTAAGCCAATCCCGTGCTTGTGCTGCCTTTAAGTAGGCTGGGATTATGTCACTCTGGGCCAGTGCTTTGTTGTATCAAAGCTGTGCTCTAGCTCTGAACTCTCTCCGTGCATTCCTGTGTGATTCCCGTGGTCCAGATATCGCCTCCGTTCCCAGAGGTCCGTTTTGCAGCCTTCACTGCCAAAGATCTACCGGCTCTCCATTGTGCTATCAGTCAATTGCACACCTATTGGAAATACTTGGATTCCCAGTGTCCTGCATGAGGTTACCTTGTCTGTCTGCCTATCATACAAAGTCTGGAGGATTCCAATTCCCTCAGCTGTTCGTTTGTTCAACTCTGCATTTAACCCATTCATCACCTCGCCATCTACTACAGTTTCACAGTGATCTCCGGAACCCGCAAGTAACCCAATTCAGTACTTTTTCTATGTTGTCATTACAAGGATAATTCTTCACAGTCTCTCAGTTAACTCTTAAAACTCCATTGCAAATTCTTACAGTTAATTCTCCATGTCTGCATTAACCAGTTAAACACAATCTGCAGTTCAGCATCAAAGCCTGTTTATATTTGGACAATTCAACATTTATTCTTCAGCTTGTTTTTGCATATGTTTCCATGAACATTTCTTTTATTTATTTCTGAGTTTTCTCTTGCATATTATTTCTGTCATTCCTGCAATACTTCAGTATAATGATGATTAACAACTAGTCATTTAACTCCTTACTGAATTGTTACTTTAATAAATATATGAAACGGAACTTCCTTCGTCCTCCCTGTTTTCTTCATACCCCAGCACCTACCCCTGTGGTTGGTTCCAGGTTAACGGATTCACAAAAACACCTGGACCTGACAGTAAGCACTGGCCACATGGATCCGTCAAGTGACCAATTCGCAGGAGGCGGTGCTACGTCAAATATCCTTTCCCGTCTGGAAAACCAGGAGTCTATACAGACACAAATAGTGCAGTTTATGCAAACTATGGCAGACCGTTTAGAGACTCTTCATACAGCAATTAAAACGTCTCAAGTCCAGATTCCAACTCCGGTTGTCCCAGTTACCACTACAGCTTCTCCTGTGATGCTGCCTACGTCCCGCTTGCAGTTACCCTCTCCGAGTAAGTTTGACGGAACTCCAAAACTTTGCAGGGGATTCCTGAATCAATGCGAGATCCAGTTCGAACTGATGTCCGCCAGTTTCCCATCAGCTCGTTCTAAGGTCGCATATATTATTGCCCTCCTCTCCGGTCAGGCTCTGGAGTGGGCATCACCATTATGGGAGAGAGGTGATCCTATCCTCTCTAATTACAAAGAGTTTGTATCTTCTTTCCGGAGAATCTTTGACGAACCCGGCAGGACCACCTCAGCATCTTTGGAGATTCTCCGTCTACGTCAAGGTTTACGTCCTGTCAATCAATATATTGTTCAGTTTCGCACGTTGTCTTCAGAGTTAAACTGGAATGAGGAGGCCCTGATCGCCGCGTTTTGGAATGGACTTTCTGAGAGAATCAAGGACGATTTAACTATCCGGGATGTGCCAACTAAACTGGATGAATTGATTTCTCTCTGTAACAAACTTGACCTACGCTACAGGGAGCGATGTTTAGAGAAATCCAGGGCAGAGCGATCCAGTCCACGTTATCATCCTAGGCCTCGACAAGATTCTTCATCACAGTCTCCGGTAACGACAGACGAACCTATGCAGATTGGGCGCTCTCGCCTCACAGAAGAGGAACGACTTCGTCGTCGACAGGGTAACCTCTGCATGTACTGTGGGTCCTCTGAACACTTAGTTAAATTCTGCAAACTCCGACCGGGAAACTCTCGCTCCTAGCTTATTCAAGAGAGGTTAAGCTAGGAGTTACTCTAGAATCACGTTCTGGGAAAGAGCCGACCTTGTCTATTCAATTAGAAGTGCCAAGTTCTACAGTGAAAGTTTCAGCTCTCCTAGATTCTGGGGCAGCCGAGAACTTCATCTCCTCAGCCTTTGTCATGCGGTCTAAAGTTCAAACCATGCCTCTGGAAGCAGCAGTTGCCGTTACAGCAGTGGATGGAAGTCGAATTCCAGATGGTATAATTACTCATCGAACCGTATGTCTCAAGATGAAAGTTGGTGTGCTCCATTCCGAATACCTCTCCTTCTACGTGATTCCCAAAGCCTCTCAAGATGTGATACTTGGTTTACCTTGGCTGCAGAAACATAACCCTCAACTTAATTGGCAAACCATGGAAGTCCTTTCATGGGGTAAATCTTGTACCAAGAACTGTTTAGCCTCAATTGTACCTCTCCGGTCAATCAGCCTTCCCGACCTACCTCCGGTATATCAATCCTTTGCGGATGTTTTCAGTAAACAAGCAGCAGACTCTCTACCTCCTCATCGCGAATGGGACTGCCCAATTGTCCTGGTTCCGGGTAAAACACCTCCTAGGGGACGAATTTATCCGCTATCCATCCCAGAGACGCAAGCTATGTCTGATTATATACAAGAAAATCTAACCAAAGGATTTATCAGACCATCTTCTTCACCTGCAGGAGCCGGATTCTTTTTCGTTAAGAAGAAGGACGGTGGGTTACGACCATGCATAGATTACCGTGGACTCAATGAGATCACTGTGAAAAACAAGTATCCATTACCCTTAATTCCAGAATTATTTGACCGGGTAAAAGGAGCTACTGTGTTTACAAAACTGGATCTCCGAGGGGCCTACAATTTAATCCGCATCCGAGAAGGGGACGAGTGGAAGACTGCTTTTAATACCTTGTAATGCCTTTCGGTCTTTGTAATGCACCTGCAGTTTTTCAAAGCTATGTGAATGAACTTTTTCGTGATCTTCTCTACAAGTGTCTAGTAGTGTACCTGGATGATATCCTAATATTCTCTAGGGATATAAAGTCTCACCGTCACCAAGTTAAAGAGGTACTGACACGTCTGAGGAAAAATCAACTTTATTGTAAGTTAGAGAAGTGCACTTTTGAAGTATCTTCCATACCGTTCCTTGGTTACATCATTTCTGGATCAGAGCTATGTATGGATCCCGGTAAGGTACAAGCTATCCGAGATTGGTCCACTCCTACAACTCTCAAGGGGATTCAGCGATTTCTCGGCTTTGCTAATTTCTATAGGAGATTCATTAAGAATTATTCTACGTTAGCTGCTCCCATCACAGCCCTAACTCGTAAGGGAGCAAATCCTACGAATTGGTCTTCAGAAGCAATCAAAGCCTTCTCTGATTTAAAGCAAGCCTTTGTGTCAGCCCCCATTCTTCGACAGCCTGATCTGAATCGTCCCTTTCTACTAGAGGTGGATGCATCTACAGAAGCAGTAGGAGCTGTGTTGTCACAAGTCTTTGAAGATAAAAAGGTCCATCCCTGCGGATATTTCTCCCGTAAGTTCCTCCCGGCAGAACGTAATTATGCAATCGGTGAGCAAGAGTTACTTGCCATCAAGTTGGCATTTGAGGAGTGGAGATACCTTCTAGAAGGAGCTCAACATCGCATTACAGTTTATACTGATCATAAGAATCTTCTGTATCTGCAGTCAGCTCAGTGTTTGAATCCACGACAAGCCCGATGGGCGCTTTTCTTCTCACGATTTGATTTCAAACTCCCCTATCGTCCAGGGTCTCAGAACAAAAAGGCAGATGCCCTTTCCCGGTCCTTTGCTTCTTCTGAATTAAATGATGCTACCATGAATCAAGCCATTGTGAATCCTAGGTCCTTTTTAATGACTCGAACCTCTCCAGTTCCTCCGCCTGGCAAGACCTTTGTCGCCACAAGTCTTCGAAAACGGCTGCTTACCTGGGCTCACTCCTCTTCCTTCATGGGTCATCCTGGGGTTCTAAAGACTCTCAAGTTTATTCAACAGTCTTATTGGTGGCCACGTCTCAAAGCCGATGTCCAAGAGTTTATAGCAGCATGTCCTAAATGTGCCCAACATAAGAGTCCAAGAAGTTCTCCACCAGGTTTGTTACATCCACTATCCATACCCAAACAACCATGGACTCATATCTCAATGGATTTTGTGACCGATCTACCTCCATCAAAAGGGCGAAATACCATTTGGGTGATAGTGGATCGATTTTCGAAAATGGCACATTTCATTCCATTAACTGGGTTACCATCAGCCCCTTTACTAGCCAGATTGTTCATCTC